>NW_010239216.1:43183-112890 GCF_000690775.1 Eurypyga helias
GTTAAATGTGTAATGGTGGGATACAGGTGGAAGCTTGTCCATAAATCAAGTGTTTGAAGTGCTGCTTTCTGATGGATTTGTGTTTCTATTAGACTAGCTCAGGCAAATAAATGTTGCGGTTCTTATCTGAACTCAGTTTAGTTCATCCAACTGCCACTTGAATGTTAATTTATTAATTAAAAATCAAAGCTTTGCATTTAAACTTCACTAATAACTATAATAAAATGAAGGAAAAATGTTTCTATGGTGTGAGCTCTGTGTGTGTAAATAAGGGCAGAATTAAACCTTATCTGTAATAAAAAATAGAATTTAAGGCAGTAGCACTCATGCAGAGCTGCAAATGATTGCTACTGCTCAGGTTTGCACACTTCTAAATAATATGTTAATAATGGGATGTTATATTAAGCCACCGCCCTTTTCCCCATCTCCTTTCCTTCTGCAAACTGGAGGGGGCTTGTTCCAATGAACTGTGTTTTTCTGTGAAGTTCAGCAGTAGATTGCAAAATGGAACCTCACTCAAAATGATGATTTGGTTTACTGTGAGGATGCTGTTACCTTATTTTTAAGGAATCTAATTTCATAAAGCAGATGCGTGTTATGTATATAAAAGTCAAATTTAATACCATACTTTGTTATGTTAAAATGTCTGACGTCTTTAGTATTTTGATATATGTTGGTTGATATAATCGAACACTCAATTTTTTTTTTTTTAGGTTAATTACATACTGTTAATCACACTAAAGCCCGGGCTGTGTTACCTGGAGTTTTTGACGTATAGCTTTCCATTTTGTGTTTGATGTCTGTAATGCAGTGATACATCAGTATTTGTCACTTTTGCTGAAATGATGTAAGCTTATTTTTCTGAGTGATGAGATATAATAGCATTAATTGCTTTTTAATTTCACATACAGTATTTTGACAACATTATGGGTTGTTAGGGTGAATGCAATAGCATCATGCAGGGATAGGCAGAAGTCAGATGACCTGGGGTTGCTGCATGCGGGATTGTATGCACAACTTCTGAAATCTGTTCTAGTTCGCTGGAGTAAAATGCAGTCTAGAATTTTTATTTCTTTATCAGTTTCATAGAAGCATTTGCCATAAAGACTGCTCTGAATGATCTGCATGCTTGAACAGCCAGCAAAGTATAACTGCAGTTCTGCATGAAGCCGCGTGTCCTAGGACAGCAAAGTTGGGGTACTCTGTCAGTCTTCAGCAAAAAACCCGCATGCCTGCTTAGCGCTTAGGTACTTGGCTAAACTGAAGCATTAGCAGTTAGTTATGTACTGAGTGACTTTGGGTATGAGGATGGTTCCCTACAAAGACAAGTGTAACTAAGAACAAGGTGTAAATTTATTCGGATAAATATCTGTGCAAGCTTTGGGTGAGATACCACTGGGAGCAGAGACTTAACAGAAGCTGTCAATTTTGTATTTTGGGTTACCAAAAAGTGTTTTAACTCATTATTTTCACAAGTATATTTTGGACATCTCTAGAAGGCATTTCTGCTAATAATTTGCAGGCATTAGAGTATGTCACTGAAGGATAAAGATAACAAAATTCTTGGTTTTCCCCTAGTAAACTGACTGGCTTTTAAAGGCTTCAGATCAAAACTACTGACATATAGCAAGGAATTTCATGTGAAATACATGTCTGGGTGATTAGCAAAGGTATATACATCTATTTGCTGAACTCTGCTTTCTCCCGGTGCATTTGGTGTTTCTTATTTTTAAAACTGACTTCATCAGCTCCCCGAGACAACCCTCTACTGAACAGTAAACTTGTAGTCATCTCATTTTGATCAATTAACCTGGTATTGCATCTGTGCAGCTACTGGGCCACTTTGGTTTGTTCATTTAACATAGAGAGGCTGTTGTTTTTTGGAGGTTACAGGCAAGTGTGCTTCAGGGAGCTGATGATTTATGCCAGCTGAGCCATGTGCTCTCACAGTCCAATGTCTGTTCTGTGTATTAACTTCTCAGAAATGCTCCGTAATTTTTAATCTTAAAAAATATCTTTGAGGGGGGTTGGGGTTATTTAATTGCAATGCCAGAATTGTACAGAATTACAGTGATTTTAATCTAATAAGTCACGTACCTTGTCAGCAGTTTCTTTGTATTCGTTAGCACTGAAGCTGGGAGCACTGTTTTTCATTAGCGTGTAAATTTTTGTCTTACGGCTGAAGACAGCACAATCTCTCTGGTCAGTTATGTCCTTGGTAAAGAGCCTTTTTTGCCACTTCAGTCTGAGCAGACACTCAGGTGACCCATGAATCATGTTGTTCCCTGGCTGATGAGCTCCACTTGCTCATCAACCTTCTGGGCTAACCTGAATTCATGTGGCTGATGAAAGGAGGTTGCAACAAAGAGGCTGCATCAACAAAAATAACTAAGTGGACTATGTTGCTCTTAGTTCTGTGATTCAGTAGAAATACTCTCAAACTCTTTGAAACAATGTGTTGGTGTCAGATTTGTTTGTGGAAAAACAAAGTACTTCGAAGCACTTCAAACCTTCGCTACCTACCACTGCTCAGATGTAATTGTCCTTCCCCATCACTGCACTCCCCTTCCAGGAGCTGGGTCCACCAACTCCTGACTCCTGGTGTTGCACCACGCACGTCTTTGAGTCCTGCAAGCTTCACGCTGGGTATATGGAAGTTTTCATGATCTAATGCATCTCTCAGATCAGGCGGGAGCTGCTTTCAGGTGGAAAGTTTGAAGCAGGTGATAACAGAAGCACTGTTTAGAAACTGTTCCATTCTTTTCACACAGACCTGCCACTCATTCCAAAAGCTGCCCTGTGCCTAGCTAAAGGTTTAAAAGGATGAGGTACTGGAAGCAAAAATAACGTTTTTCTGTTTGTTTGTTTTCCTTTCAGTGGGTGAGTTTGTGAGTGATGCCCTTCTGGTACCAGACAAGTGCAAGTTCCTTCATCAGGAAAGGATGGATGTGTGTGAAACTCACCTACACTGGCATACTGTTGCTAAAGAGGTATGTTCATCTCTCTTAAAACTTCCTGATGACTTTACAGCTGTAACACTCTTCTGAGGATGAGTTTGCATATAGCAGTGACACGGAAAACAAAAAGCAGTACTTAGGAATGTTTGAGTGAATGCCTTTTTGTTCTGCTTTGTGAGGTAGGAAATAGGAGTCACTCTGCTGAGCACATCGGAGTCCACGACTGGGTACTTAACGCTGACCTTTGGGCACTGACCCTGTTTCGTAGCACTGTTGTTTTTCCCCACATCCGCTCACCCACCCATTGTGTATTCTGCCTCCTCTGTCTTCCTGTGGTAGTGCTGCTCTGGAACTAAAGGTTGATCCCTGATGCCTCGGCACTGTCCACAACTTAGATATTGGTATGCCGGGTGCTTCGCAGAGATCAAACAGGCCTCAAAGAATGCAGTGTGTGAAATTCAGCATAAAAGGCTAGGGGAGCTGATAAGGCATAGGATTAGTCAAAGGTATTTCGCAGTCAGGCACAGAGTTTTTACAATTTACCAGTGCTTTACTGAAAACAGAAATAAATCTAATGTTATAATTGCTGATGCGTTTTGGACATTTTTGTCCTTATGTAGAAAGGTTGCTGGAATGAAAACTGAGATGAGCTTCAAGAAGATTTCTGGCTGCTGCTTTGTTTGGAACCTCTTAGTTTGTATGTTATCCCACCTTCTGGAGATCAAAATGGAAATGTGCTTAGCAGCTTTTCAGATTTTCAGTTCTTGCTTGAATCATTCTGTTGCCCGTCAAATAAAGCATATGAAGCACGAACCTTCATGCCAGGCAGATTCTAGTCCATCTTGAGTACTTGCAAAGGGGGAATGGCATAGCCTAGGAGAACATCGGCACTGCACCACTAAACTATTTTCCTTTTTTTCACCTGTCCTACGTCACTATATTTTTAAGGTAGAATTATGCATGACTGAGTGTTTTCCAAACAATGCCAGGAGGCAGTCTAGTGGCAGGTCTCAGACCAGATACAGTCTGCTTCCAGTATATCATATATTTTAAACGTTAACCTGTCTTGCAGTAAAATCCTTAATAACATTAATGTCAGGATCAGGATTAATACATGAAGTTATTATTCTGCCTTCGAGTTTTGGGTTTATGAGGCAGAGCCTGTGAGAATTCTAGGCAAGAGGATATGGAGTTGTCAAGTGTATGGGAGGAGATAAGCCCTTCCCTACTGACAAGGGCTAAAGGGCAGGCAAAGGGAGAGCTTGTTGCTTACGGTGGTCACGCAGACACAGGAGAGAGCTACCTACAGTGTAGGTAGTGGATGCACATCTGACCACTCTAAATTGTGTTTCAAAATTCATAGATAGTGAGGTTCACCCACTTAAACCTCCTGAGGCACCACGTGGCCCTTGTTTGCTAGAGGTCTGTGACACTTTTTCTGGCTTCCTCCGTGACAATAGCGTTGCTGTTTTCTGTAGTCCTGTAGTGAGAAGAGCATGAATCTGCATGACTATGGCATGCTGCTGCCCTGTGGGATCGACAAGTTTCGTGGTGTGGAGTTTGTTTGCTGCCCGTTAGCAGAAGAAAGTGACAATCTTGATTCAGCTGATGCCGAAGATGACGATTCAGATGTCTGGTGGGGTGGCGCAGATGCAGACTATGCAGATGGAAGGTAAGAGTGATTTTCTACCCTTCAACTTGTTATTATCACCTTATTAAAGATCCCAAAAATATGTCTAAAAGACCTCAGTGTGGGTCACTGCTGCTTCTTCTAAGTGAGCTTGCAACTACAGTGGTGGAAAACATCAGTGCCCTACTCGTTTATTTTTCACTTTCTACAGAAAAACTTGTTGTTAATATAGTTACTGTGCTTTTGATGCTCTTTTTTTTCTTCAGTGAGAACTGTGGCTGTATTGATAAGAAAAATGCTTAAATACATACTTTTTGACAACTACATGTTAAATATTGTACTCTTAAGATGCTTCATGTGCAGTCTGGGGTACTGCAGCAGATACTCAGCCAACACTGGAGGTTTTGAAATGTCATCTTCCATAACAGACGTTATCTGTGTGCCATTATTACCGTAAGAATATTTTTTTCTGCTGAAAATTACTTTCTAAGTGGCATCTAAAAGAAAATCTGTTTTAATAGCTAGCCTTTGATTCATTAATACGCTACTGTTAAGTTGGAGTATGGAGGTTTCCTTTACAAGACAGTGCCGTGGAAAATACCGTGCCTATCTTTACCCTTTAACATCTCCTGTGCATGTAGGCTGATTTTGAGCCAAATATGGCTTAGGACTGTGTTGTAACTGAGTGGTCTGGTGCTGTCAAAGCCTTTTCATATGACTCTGAGTGTGTTAGACAGCAGTTGGTCAGAGAACAGTGTTGCATCTTTGCTGCTGAATTCGAACAACTCTCTAAGATGGCTTTCTTCATAAAACTGAGATCTGCATTTCAATTCTATTTGTGCTCCCTAGACTTCCGTTACTGCATACTGTGCTAATGCAGCCTTTCTACTTCTTAGGTGATGATACTGCATCTTTTATAAGTAATACACTAAATCAAAAACTTGGGGCAGATTACAGGTAGTGTCAAGGAAAACCCTGAAAATAAATGGGGACTGAATTAAGTGAATAATGTGGAATGTTAATGGTTCTGAATTGTGTTAAGTATAATCTAGATGGAAACAAGTTCAGGAACAGTGTAGAGGTGCAGGACAGAGATTGAATTGCTGTAATTTGGTGCAAAGAAGTCATGAATACAATGAAAAATTGGAAACCGTGTCACAGTGGGCATCTAAATCTCTCCTGTCAAATCATTAGTAAGTCTTGCAGGGAAGAGTTCTTTGAATAATGAAATAAGTTTAATTAAAATAAATATTTCCCCATTGTAATTTACTGTCATGAATGGGACTGAATGGTCAGGGCTCTTTGACGCAAGAAACCGGTGTCAAGCAACACTGCACCTTCTGCCTTGACACCTTCAGGCTTTTTACTGACTTGAACTTCCAACAGCTGTCAAAGTGTCATAATTTATAACCCTTTCAGTGAGATTTGTAAACCAGCCTTTGGACTGCTGCTGTGCCACTTCTGCATATTTTATTCAGATTCTGATTGGAACATGTCTTAGAATAAAAAATGAGTACAGACCTTGTTCTAATTGAGACAGATTTGCCCTTTTTCATCACATATATATATACACCTATGCACACAAGATAGTTACATAGACCTTATATATCTATTACCTATCTCATATTTATTATATATGCCTATATGTAAAATACATAGATACAGAACTTTTCATATATCTGATCAGATGCCTAAAATTTTTTAAATAAAAGGGCTCACAGGAGTGTGTATAGACTAGTTTTGTTTGTAAGACAGATTCCTGTTATTCCATCTTTTTCATGTTTGTCACTGAACGTTTAATTTACTATTCTAGTCTGTTTTGGTCCTCATAAAGCAGTTTAATATCTGAAGAGATGAGTTCAAGAATAACTTCATATATTTTGTATCCTTTAGGAGTAGAAGCTGTAATTGCATTTGAGTCCATTTCTCTAGTTCCAAGCAAATACTGAAAATTTCTTTTCCCCCCCCCACTCCTGTCCTAAAGAAGTGCATGGAAAAGGAAATTGAAAGGATCCTCTTTTATGGGCCACTTATATTTCAACTGCAGATGAAGAACCAAGCAATTTGTAGTTATTTTACACTGACTCACTCATATTTCTTGCTGCCTCTTCAGCTTCCCGACTGCATACAAACTGTGTGTGCTAGAGCCAGAAACAATAATGAAATTCAGTCATATTTTTAAAAACTATTAATTTCTCATGCAGCAGTAGGTGGTACTTCAAACTTTGTCTGCGTATATTCATACATATATGAGCATATGTTTGTGTGCATATAAATAATATATGCGCCTTTGTCCTAAGCTGAATATGAGGGAGGAGAAAGGAAGTGTAAAGTAGGGGCATACTTTGCTAATGCTAGGTTCACAATATTCTCTGCTATAACACCACCTCTGTTTGAAGGGTTTGCTTAGGTCTGCGTGTTTTCACCTTACACGGGTGATCTCACACTGACAGTGTTTGCTTTGTCCTGAAGCCTTCCAAAGAGTTCAAAACCCCTTTGTGTGTGAGCACATCCTTGGCATGACGCTGCACAAAGGGAGAAGAAAGGGGCTGGTGCCTCGTGCGTCGGCTAACACCTACCCTGCTGCTCGGCAGCTCGGAAGCAAAGCCCTCTGTCAGAGGAGGTTTGGGTTCTTCCTGGAGCCCGCTCTGAGCAGGCAGTGGGTATGCTGTTAAATCAGTTGGGCAAAGCATCCATCAGCGTGTTTTCCTCACTTGGGAATTGTGATAGCTTTTACTTGTGTCAGACCAACTGGGCGCAAGTTGTGGGTGTCGTCCCGTTGTTGGCCGTTCAGCACGCACAGGGAGCACTGCAGGTCAGGAGAGATGCGCTGTGCGTTTCAAGGTGGGACCTCAGTCATGCCGGGGAGTTCTTGTCTTTGCTGTGCCGGTCATTTTTGTGGCCACTGCTACGAGTACTTTGTTCATGCAAAGATAGGAAAATTAGGAGACGTGAGCTGGTCCTTTAGGAGAAGAATTTTGTGTCATTACCCTGCTGCATTGTGTGACAGGAATTCAACAGCATTCCTGTTGAACCAGTTACTAGGTTGACTTTTTTACCCCTTTATACCCAGAAGTCATGGTTTCTGGCTAAAATTAGTTGCCAGTACCACGTGAGTACTTCAGTAATTGCTCTTTCTTCTATTTATTTGTTTTATTAAAATCTGGATTTGGTTCAGTTGTACGAATAAGGCCTTTTAGATGCTTTTGCCATGCATATCTGTTTGTTTGGTATTGAGTTGCCAAGTGGTCCACTCCTCACACCTAAGCAGAAACAAGTCTGCTGTAGATGCCGCCAGCTGCAGAATTTCATGTCCTTGTTTCTCACGTCTGGCTGTGGAGCCTTCTGCTCTGTAGCTGTGGGTTTGTCTCTCACCCTGCCTATGCCCCATACTTCTCCTGGGGAGCGAAACCTCTAGGCTGGCTGCTTCACACTCCCGTCTCTGTGAAACACCACTGGGAGATTCTGGGCACAAACCCCCGTTAGTGGGTGGTGGCACAGTGATTACTGTGTGCCTTCGCACATGGGCCTACAGAAGGGCTGTGGCTGCTTTAAGGCACCCAGGTCAAACTGAAGGTGACATTTGAGGTAGAGGTGCCAACTTGAAAAGCAAATTATATATCCTCATTTCTCAAAACTCCCGTCGTGACAAAGCAGAATCCAGCAAGTGTATTTTGAAGTAACTTTATATCTCAAACTATTCAAACTAAATTTTAAAATATTTGCATTTATGATTCTCAATAGAGGAACCACATTGAAGTCATTAATCTTGTGAACACTCTTCTTCAGACTGTCTTGTATTTTTACTCACGACTCTGGAGGACTGCACTGTCTTTCTCATTTTGTGGTGGGTGTTACCTTCCGCACGGGAGGAAGTGAAGCTCAGCAGCATCTGTGCCATCGGAGTGCTCAGGGAGGCAGCTTGGGCTGCAGAGCCCTCAGTCAGCCATTCTTCCTGCCTGGCATCTGACTGCCACCTGCATCTGAGCAGGAAAGGATGTGGCTTGTCGGCAGTACTTGGGGGAAGGAGGGTGTATTTTGGTGATGGGTGTGACATACCCCCTTTTTGTTCCGGAGGCCAAGTAGCAGGATCTGCCCATGCTTTTGAAATTGCATCATGCCATGCTCGTCCTGAAATAGCGTGTAACTCTGACTAAGAGGTCACGAGCGTTTTTCAGGAGTGGTGTTCCTTGCTGTTCTCCACACCTTTAATTAAAATTTACCTTGAAGACTGCCTGAGGGACAGCCAGATGCAGGTGCTAGCTTTCAGCGTAGGTGCAGAGCTCTCCCTGCGTAGCTACAGCTCAGTCAAGTGACAGGCAAGCTCTGGCTGCCCTTGAGACTCAGCACAGCCTCGTGGCCCTCCTGCCTGTACCTGTGCACTTGCTGGAAGCTTTGCTGTCCTTCATGTCCAAGAATGAACGTCTTCAGGAGCGGTGTCCAACTGGAAAACTTCCAAGTTTTCTCTGTCCACATCTGTCTCATACGTGCCTCTCCTGACCTGCCTGTCACTCAGCAGGAGGCCTCCCAGGCCTTCGTTCCTACCACACAGGCTGCTGTCATTTTCTTCTTTCACAGCAGGGAAACTGAGGCACAATAAATCTCATTGTTGAGAGTTATATAGAAAGCCTTTCTTTAAGTCCTGTGGCTCAGGAGCAGAAGACAGTGCCTTAATTTCAGTCAAGTCTTATTTTTCAAGACAATCTGAATATATTTTGAAGGTCCAAAATAGGAGATTTAATTTATCTTTGTTTTTCCCTCAGCAGGTTAGGCCAAATTAACTCTGTCTGTTTGGTGTATAAGATGTATGTTGAGGCTGATGTAATGACTGGGAGGTGTTGTAAATGTTGCATTGTAGGGGGTAGTGTGTTTTATAAGGGTTTGGTTTACAGTTTCTTGTATACTTCTGCCAGGTGAAGTTTTATGGTTTGTTCATACTTGCCTTTAGAATATTTAATATCGTAGTTTTTTTAATGACAATAAATAATCCAATAGGGTGCAGTCCAGTTTGTGCTGATAATTGGGCATCTGTGAAGTAAAACTAAAATAAATTTGTGCTATGTTGCATGGTAATGATGATGTTCTCTGGTTTTGCAACCCTGTACCAGACTGAGCTTAAGGATGAGTGCTCATCTCCCAGATGCTGCAAAAAAAGTAGTTGAAGTGCTGTATCCTTTCTGACTCCATAAAGAGCTTTTTTGTCAATGGTATTTAAAAAAAAAAGTGTTTTCTTAATTGCTTCCTCCAAGTCTAATACAAGAAATCCTGAAAGGCTTTTAAAACTTGTCATTTTTTTCCAACGGTGGAAGCACTATTATAAATGTGCCTGTTATGCTGAATTCTTTCCAGGTGAGACCCTATGCTTTTAATTATCAGTCTTGTTCTAGCATTTGAGAAAGAGGAGTCACAGGGGCTTGACAGAATTGCTTTGCTGCGTAATTTGTTAAAGATCCTCACTTGACATGGAGGAAACTTGCATTTTATTTCTTTCACTTTCTAGCACTTTTTTATGTCTTTGTGTATGACAAGTGGTACAAAGATGTCAACACACATTTTACCTAGCGTCTTCCCTTCAGAAATGTCTGTGAGTTAACCTCAACATCAAATCAGTTACCATCAAAATTCCCCTGAGTGCTGTCATTAAATCAGGCTGTCACAAAGTGTGTTTAAATTGGCCACGGTCATATAGTGCTGTGACCTCATACAACACACACCGAGTCCTCGTGGTGTGTCATGCTGCTGCCTTGACACCAAGTGGGCAGGCAGGCAATTGCGGTGTCTGCCTGTGGCACGTGTTTGAGAAAAATGCCCCAAGTCTAAATAGTGACGCATAAGCAAGTAAATCTGGTTTTAGACAAGAGTCAGTGTGTGTATATATATATATTAAAAGTAAAATTTAATGGGGTTTAGTCATATCTATACTTGGGGAATTCTCTTTCTTTGACTAACCACTGCTTAATTCCCTTTGTTTGGGTCTGTAGAGCGTGCCAGAGCAGTGGGAGATTTAGTGTGGACAGGAATCGGGAAGCTGTTGGTGTTAACATTGTGAAGGCAGGCGAACGCTGCAGCCGGTGTGGCTGTTCTTCAGTGTTCTCTGTACTCGGAGTTCATCGACAACGGCTATCCAGAGCATGAGATCTTCTTGTCCCATTTCTCCCCATTACATCTCCCTGTGTTTCTCTTGCCCTTCTTTTTCCCCCGCTCATCTCTTCATCCACCCCCAGAATATGTATTTGGAAATAGAGCACGAAAGAAGAGTCTTTATGGAATTGTTTGACCTGGGCATGTTTCTGGCCGTTACATATCAACTGACAAGGGAGGTTAAGAAGCAGTAACCAAATTGCTCTGATCTTCCTCCTCTGTTTCTCTCATGGGTAGTTTAGTCTCTTTGGCACCTGAACCACAGCTGGAAGAAACAAGCACGACTTGAACATGGAGGGGAAAAAAGGGCAAAACTAGGAGGATTAAGGTGGTGGTGTTGATACGCTTTGCCTCCTCCCATTTCTAAGACAGATTTCTGTGTTTTGTCCCCAGAGAGCCTTAAATGGACAGGCTGTCAACCATATCATAAAATCACAGAATGGTTTGGGTTGGAAGGGACCTTAAAGACCATCTCGTTCCAACCCCCCTGCCATGGGCAGGGACACCTTCCACTAGACCAGGCTGCTCAAAGCCTCATCCAGCCTGGCCTTGAACACTTCCAGGGATCGGCATCCACAACTTCTCTGGGCAACCTGTTCAGTGCCTCGCCATGCTCTCCGGGAAGAACTTCTTCCCGATATCTAATCTAAACCTCCCCACTTTCAATTTAAACCTGTTACCCCTTGTCCTGTCACTACAGGCCCTTGTAAAAATTCCCCCCCAGCTTCCTTGTAGGCCCTCTTCAGGTACCGGAAGGCTGAAGTTGTCCTGTGTAGGCCATCAGCAGCTGGGTGTCCGTCGCTGAGGTGTGCCTGCAGGGAGGCCAGCTCCAGCACCTGGAATAAACCCTTGCGGTGACCACGGGGACCCTGGCGTGTTGGAGGCCCCAGGCAGCAGGGAGGTGCAGCATGCCTGAGGAAGAGTCAGGCCCTGAACCGTGCCTGGATATGGAACGTGATTGCTGAAGAGATGAGGGAGGTGGGGGCGCAGCTCCTTGAGATTCTTAATATGTCTTAAATACTTCAATTTCTGCTTCCTCATACTTTTATGTAGCGTGCAGTGATAGCATGTATATCGACCATTCTTCCCTCCTTCTCTCCCATTGTTCTTGCTGTTGATGTTGTCTTGTGCTAGAGTCAGAAATCTGCGGTTTAATTGGAAATCCACCTCTGAGCCCAGAAGATGTGTCTGAGGAACATAGAAATAGGGTATCTGGAGTCCGTTTGAAGTTTTTGCTATTCTAAAGATACAGTGTTATCATCGATCAAGAAAAAGGAAGGTGCCAAGGCTAAATTCTTCATTGGAAACATGTTCACGGGAGGAAAAAGAAAATTAACATTTCATCTCTGTTGAGTATTCACCTTTTGTCAAGCCATCTTGTCACTCACATTAAAACAAACAAGTTCTCACTGATGTAAGCTTTTTCATTAAATTGGAAAGTAAATTTCTAAAATTTCAGTGAGAAATGCTCCAGTGGGGGCCTCCTAAATTATTCTTTAAAACAAACAAACAAAAAACAATAAACAAACAAAACCCACATGAATCTACCACTTGCTCCTCAAGCACTTGAGCTGCTGAAGGTGAACAAGACACGAAGCAGTGTGGAGCGTCTGTAACACAGGTTCTGACTTGCAGTAGGATGGATAAAAAGATTTCCCTTTTCCATACTGTGCATACTGAGCTGTAGGTTGTTCTTACCCCTGAAAATCTAAGGAAAACCAAGACTTGTGCCAGCAGTGGTTTGCCTGTTGCAGTGGTTCAGGGTCTGCTTGGCAGGGAGCTCAGTCGCCCGTGATAGAGAGGAGCAGAGGGGCGCAGCCAGGGGCAGTGTTCTCATCAGTTGTCCTAATACAAATTGTTCCTAATTGGGAGTCAGTGCCCTAAAACGAACACTAAGAATTGCAAACTTGCTTAGCTTTTTCTGGCCTTTTTTGCCATCTTCTGAAGTTTGTCATCAGTATAGGTTAACGGCAATTACTGAAATAGGTGAATTTTGTGCTATGTGAATTGTCCACTAAATTAGTGTTTAGGAGAAGCTGAATTCATTTGAGGAGATAGTGGAAGGTGTTCTGATTTTTACAATACAGTATTTCAGCTAATTGTTCCTATCTTCTTGATTTTGTAGCAGAACTGTTAGAAACTGAAATGGAAAAAAGCACTTCATACTCATTCTGAAACATTATTAACAATACAGCTTAGCTAAGAACTTCTGTTTTTATAAGTATTTTAATGATATAATCTAATTGCTTTTCTTTATAACTTAAACTAAGGCATCACCAAAGAGTAGGCATAATGTTGCTGCTTATGTTGAATAACTCTAGAAGCATTTTATCCTCTTTGCTGTTTTATATGCTATTAGCATATTCTGTGTCTTAACATTCTTCCATTAATTGGGTTTGTTTTTCATGTTGGCTGTTAATTAAAATTTGGGTAGTTTGTGATACGTTTTAAATAACAATTTTTTTTCCTTTTTAACATGGAGGTGATTAAAATAAAATTCAGAAAGCACAAAAACACCAGAGCATTAATGACTCTAGAAAGACTGTCAAGTGTTGGATTTCTTCTCAGGACAAATAAAGTTAGAATGGAATTGATGAAACAGCGCATTGCTTTGAGAGGTAATTACAGCGATGCTGAGCTGGTAAATCCAATCACCATTTAAGTATAAAGCATTAACTGAAGTGATGGATGAGGCTATGGGTGGAGAGGATTAATCTAATTGAGGAAGTGATGAGTAGAAGATAGCCGGGCTTCTCTGACCCCTGATGAAAGCAGTTTGCTACCTGTGCAGGCTTGTTTCAGGAGGTTAATGGCATCAAACTTAGTTGGAGGTTGACGTGCAGAGAAGGATTACATTTTTTTGACCTCACAAAACAGAGCCGTAGGCTGCTGTTTTCTGTAAATAACAGGCAAAAATTTTATAAGCAAAAAATCTTGTTGTCACTTATAATGACTTCTGATGACTAAAATGTGGGAGAGAAAGGCTCCCTTTATAGGTTCATGTAGTAGTAATCAACTCAAGAAACCCTTCTGATATGTCTGCAAGAGGTTCTCAGAAGTTCTTGTGACATCATGATACATACCCCACCCCATTTCAAGTGCTGAACTATTTATAATGCATGAAAAAAATGAAGAGTGGGAAATTTACAGCTGGGTTTTTCAACATGTACTGTCGCAGCAGCGTGATTGTACTAGTGGATGCACAGCCCCATAAAGTTACCCAGCAGCTCCTGCTCTATCTTACCTTTAAGTAATATATGTAACAGTAGTTTCTGTGGCCTATACTAGATGGTTTGTGGAAGCTTAAGAATTCCACCTTTTGTGAGGCTGTACTATTAACAACACAGTGCAGTAAAACATTTTCTGTAGTAAGTACTTTATTTTTCCTTCACTAACAAAGGCCACACGCTTAGAATATGTGGATGAAACAGCAAAAACGTACAGGGGATTTTTTTTCCTAACAGAAAAGGTTTCTGATCTTGAGTGCAAATGCTTTGGCTTTGGTTACATGATGACCATCCATTTCTTCACATGGGATCTCTAGTTTGATCACTGCTGAAGAAAAAATCAAACTCAAATTGTGACTTGAGTGAAGCAGAGAAGGTTAAAACACTAAAATGTTGACCTGGAGAACTGGATCTACGCTTGCTACTGCCATGAAAGTGGTCTTGTAGGCTTGCCGTGCTGGGGCCACCATAAAAAGCTTTCTTCTGGCCTCTTGCAGCTGCTGGTGGTAGCAGCTGTGTTTAAAACATTTAAGGTAGTATGTTGTCTGAATAATGTTATTCAGTGTCTTAAATTGAACATCCAAAGTTATGACACGTTTCTGGTATTTTTTTGCTTGCTTTCCCAGTTCTATGCAAAGTTATTCTTCCAGTTTTGCTGTGTTGTCATTGTGTGAGAGTACCGAGGTGATGAATGCCACAGGCAGGTGAAGTGCTTGGTTCAGTACCGAGTTCACGCTGTCTGCCTCCGATAAGCTGTAGGAGAGAAGGTTGGACAAAGAGGCACTGAACAGTCCCTTCAGAGTACAGCAGGAGTATTGTGGAAACAAACGTGTTGTAACAGATCCAGATTTTTCTGTTGATTCTCAAGCCGGCTGAAATAGGGCTGCGCAGGCCACCTTCACTCAGCCCTCTTCCACCACATTCAGTCTTAATGCATTTCCAACGTCAGGATTTTGAATATACTATTTATTCATGGTCATCAGGCTCACAGAACCTGATGTTATGTGTTTGCAGATGTGTTTACTTTCCTAGTTTTTAAGTTACTCTTTAGTAGAAATAATCGAAGTGAGAAAGAATATGAATTAAATATTATTTCTCTGTCCTTCTCTAAAAATGACATACTTCTAGCTGGTTCCTCCATCTGCCGAAGAAAACCGTGAGAACAGTATCACCAGCAAAGGCTTTGTTTCAGAGAGAAAACTAGGTCAGTTTTGGAAAAGTATTCCTGCGTATCAGTCAACAGGTACCTTCTGTGAATGCAGGAGATCAAATGTTGCATGCTATGTACAGCTGTCTTTTCAAGCAGATCAGGTGTGGAAAGAAATTTCTAATGATATAAAGTATACCCTCTTGTTCAGTTATTGGGAAAAAGATAAATATATCTGTCAGAAGCAGTAGGGCAAGGAATGCATGTTTGGTTTTTATATAAATGTTCTGTTTAAAAAGTACATTAAAAGATTTCTAGTGCAGATTTTCTTGTTTTCTATTAAAGTTAATGAAACTAGGCATTTTGAGAGGGGGGTTGTATGAAAAGTTTTTAAAAAAATATATAGTAAAAGGAGGGAGACAGTCCAAAGCACATAATTCAGTTGTTTGATAACGTCTGAGAACACGAGAGCAGCCCATGTGACATTTCTTGGAATAGCTTGCTTTTTTTCTCCTATTAGGAAATGTGAAAGCCTGCGACATAATTGCAACCTTTCATTAAAGGAAAACAGAAGGAAAAATAATTAGAAGTGACAAAATGAATGTCTGAAGAATACTAGGCAATATGAATTGCTGGTCCCAGCTTGCTGTGCAATGAGATGCCCATCTGAGTTCTTAAAACTTTAACTGTCTCTTAATAGGTGCTTATATATGTCCAAATACTGCATTGTTTCTTCTTTCTGTGAGATACCTTTTGACCAAACCTAGTATAATCCAACCCTAATTAAAATAATCAAGATAGTTTTTAAGCAGTTTGCGCTTTTGTGGTCACTAAACAGACAGACTAAAAACATTATTGCTGAAGTACCAAATTGCTGTGATTTTCCAGACTATGCTGCCAATAACCCATTTAAAAGATCAGTTACATAGACTGGAGGTCTGACACAACCCTTTTCTTTCCTGGCTCTGTGCCTAATCTCACAACTGCAGTGCAGTTTAATTCTTGACGTGCTCTTTGTTCCCACTTCCCCCCATACATCAGGAAAATAGGTCTTTATGGTTTAACTCTTAGACTTTCAAGGTGAATGTTGAAATCTTCACTTGGTTTTGACTTCCTTTTCCTCCCTGGAAATGTTGGAGGCCAGGCTGGATGAGGCTTTGAGCAACCTGGTCTAGTGGAAGGTGTCCCTGCCCATGGCAGGGGAGTTGGAACTAGATGGTCTTTAAGGTCCCTTCCAACCCAAACCATTCTGTGAGTCTATGATTCCTCTCTTCTACCCCATACAAAATTACTTTGGTAGTTCTTTAAATTTACTGCTTGGATACTCAGTTTCACATAGTTAGTACACTCAACTTAGTCTGGAAGCCAGCTAGTGTACCAAAGCCAAAGTTAAATAACAGTTTAATGAAACTGTTAAATAAAAAATACAGTGAGGTGGGTGCTCACATGCCAGAGTGCACTGTTGGCTTGGGTTTTAAGCTCTAAGTAGTTCCTGCATTGGCTCATGTGTTTAGTTAGTGGCACCATTCAGAGGAGCGCAGTGGTCGGCTCAAACACGGTTCCTGAGAAATCTCATCCTTTGGTCAGAAGAACTTTTATTGGCATGCAAGGTACAGAAAAATGTTAGGTGGAAAATATCCAGGCCTCTGATGTGCAGGTTTGTTGAGGGACAATTTGGTTTCTTGCCTATTAGCTTTCTGATTTGCTTTTAATCGAAAGCCTGGTAATTTACATCATCCCAAATGCACTCATCTTCTTGTTTGGATTCCATGCATATCCTGCTCCTGTAATTTGCTTTGTGTTTTGGTTTCGTGTTTTCTTTGAAGGCATGAGCCATACGGCATGTAGAGGCTTGCAGTTGGATCTGTCCATTGCTACTCCCACGGTTAAAGACTGTTGTGCTCTGGAGCTTTCCCATACACCAGGATAAATGTGTATCTCTGCTCATCATTAATCTTAATCATTAATTAAGCTAGACCCAAGCTGAATGCTTGACAATCCTATCCCACCACATTTCCTGAAGTTCATTTGGGGGAGGTGTAGGGGCTATACAGGGTGGGGGTTTTATGCTTTTGGGAATCTGGAGGACAAGACGTTGGAAACCAGGGTGATGGCACCTGAAGGAGTAAAGATAGCAGGTATGTAAATTGCCATCAGCTCAGCATGTGAGGCTGAAGGAGCACAGGCTGCAAGCAGTTGCTTCTCCTGGGTTCACCCCCACATCTGTGTAGAGCCCCAGTGCGTGTAGCCGTGCTCCCCACGGGCAGATGGCAGCTTGTTCCTACTGCTGATTGGGTTCTCCTGGAATCAGCTTTCCCCCAGCTCTTTGCTCAGGCTTGGTGGCTGGTGAAAACCACAGCCCAGATGGAATCTATTTGCAATAAAATACAGTTGCAAAGTGTAGTGAACACTAATCTTCCCAGATATTAAAAAAATCTGCGTCGAGCATCTTTTCCTTCTCTTTCACCCACTGGTGGACTATATGTTTTTGTTCAAGTTACTTTAGCAAAATCATGGTTTAAATACATCCAAATGGATGAGGGTTTATTGCAGACAAATGTAAGCCGCTTCCCCAAACTGAAAATTAGTCCACAGTTATATGTTATCCTAAATTGAAATCTTTGCCATGTTTTTGTCTGAAGTTAATAGATGCAGACAGAAACCTCTTTTTAAAACGTGGATTACGACGTGGCCCCGTGAGTTCTGAAAGACTGTAGAAAGAAAACTCATCGTTCTTGTCATCTGTGTTCTGCCTCTGTCCCTGTTGCAGGTTACTGGAATATTCTTACTTCACAGAGTAACGGGACGATGCACGCTTCTGAGTGACCCAGTGAAACATCAGTGCTGGCCCTTACTGCAGCGATGCGTTGGGAAAAGGAAGTTACTCGATATGCTTTACAGGGCCGTGGTTTGAACACTGCTTGTGTCTGCGTGCTTAGGTGCACACTAGCAGGAGCTGTACAGTGTTCTGACACCAGAAACATGCCTGTTGAAGTAGCCGGTATGTTTCTGTGTGTGAGTCAAGGGGAACCAGTTACCTCTTGGGCTGCCCGGAACCCCAGTGTGTCTGCGGCTTCAGAAATAGATCTGAAATCACCAACTTCAAATAACCTGTTTCACCACACATCGGGGTGTAGGTGATATGTATTAATGACCCCGTGTGCTAGTTGGATGCTTGAGAGAAACCTTATTTCCAAGATGGGGGGAATGGATTTTAATAATCCTGATGTGCAGAGGTTGAAGCAGAAGGTTCAAAGCTGTGATGACCTCTGTGTCCACCAGAAAAGGGAAGGGCCAGCCCTGCTTGCCAAAAGTAGCCACCGATGGGAGATGTAGATATACTAATATTGGGTGGAGGTTGCAAATATTTTCGTGGCTGTGTTCAAGCCTAATGATTTACCTCCATTCTTTACCACTGAACTGTTAAATTCAGATGATGATAATACGGCTTTACAAATGTGTGAACTTGTCAGTGTACCGAGTAGTTTTTTTGAGCAGCCTTAGAAAAATCCTGTCACCAGCACCACTAAGCTAAGGCGAAGTGTCAACTATTTCTTGTAAATGAGACACTGCAGTCTGGTGTTCATAAAACCCTGGCTGGGATGGTGTCAAGGGAATAGACAGAAAAAGCTGTCAAGGTATCGTGGTTCCAGGAGAAACAAGACTGAGTCATACTTGTTTACTGAAGAAGGTAAAATGTAATAATATTACTGGGAAGTAAGCACACCTGTGACATATATTAAATCAAACTTCAAGACTTCTGAAAAAAAATATCAGTGTCTGCATTAATTTGGTAGTAAAGCTTTGTATGAAAACCGTGGATTTGAACTGATAACTGCGATGAAAGGTGTGCAGAAGTTAGAGGCACTGTCAGGGAAACAGCACTGTGTTGGTGCCAGTGGAAAAATGTGGAGTGGTACCAGAGCATTTAGCACAACAGGGACAGAGCTCTGCAGACTGTGCAACAGGGAGGTTTTTGCCCCCATTTGAAGGGTGGATGCTTTATTGCAAATGTTTTAGTGTAAGTTCATTTCTTTCTCTGTTGGTCCCTCTTACATGCATGCTCTTTGAAGAAGAGCCAGGATGATAACAGTGGTTAAATCCAAGGAAACAAACCCAGCATACTTTTCTCATGTTTCTTACAAGACGTACTACCTTTGCTAATACTAAACCTGTGTGAAATCCACCCACTGTGTTCGTTTGCAATAGAAGCACATCGGGATGTAGCATGGTTTATACGAAACCTGCGTCTTCAAGCGTGCGGCTTAAAGTCCCTTGATGACTGGCAAACATTGAGGGGACCCCCTCCCTCCTTCCCCGAGGCCACAGGCCCCTGAGGAGTGCTGCTGAGGGACTGCCTGCTATAACCACGGCCTCTTGGGAAGTCATGGTCATCCTCCGCTTGCAGTGCTGAGTGTGGTTCCTGTGGTTGGCCCGTAGGAGCGTGTGCCCTGGGGGGTAGGCCTGCCCGCTCATTTCACTTGGGGTGCCACACACCTCATGTGAAACTGCAGCTGTTGTTGCTGTTATGGGCTTGCTGGATACCATCCCTGCCTGTTGCATGTTCGTGACCTTTGGTCTGTGATACTGTGCAGTATGGCTGAGCATGATTAAACCCTCAGAACAATGCCGGTCCAGTTAGTTTCTGGCATTTGGCTTCACTAAGAAGAAACTTGTTAAGAGAGCATAATGCACTTCCTCTCTATCCCCTTCTCTTTGGAGGACAGTACTAATAGGGGAAGAGACTAACTCAGCTTCGTATAAATAAAATAAAGTAGACAGCTGGGAAAATAATTACTTTTAGAGAAAGCCTGGAGTGCTTATTTAGGACCAGAGTGGTAGCTTCACACTTCGGTACAATGGGAGTTAAATAGGAAAATGACCTTCTGAAGTCCAGTTCAGGCATTTTAGTTCTATAAATATATAGCAAGGCTCTCATTTCCATTTAAGTATCTAAGGCAAAGCCACTTCTGTTTTCATTGTTCCTTTCTCTTGAAACTTGCAATAAAATTTAATCCTGTGAAATGCTGCCCTTATGATTGAGTCCTGCAGAATATGTTGCCAGCAAAAGTTAGGATTTTTCTAGGAGTTGTCAGAATAGTAGAAGGAATATTCCAATACACTTTTGTGCAAACTTTTAAGAATATTTTCAGGAGCCTGATCCACAGTGAATTGTCTTCTTGCATCCTGCCCCTTTCACTGTCACATCCCCTAAAAAATAAAAACAAACAACAAAAAAAAGAGCTTGTCCTTGATGCTGAGAATTTCCCAGCAAAATGCTGTAGACTGACACAGCAGTTGATTCCTTTTGTGTAGCTAGAACCAGATGGATATTGAATGTACGCATACAAATTATTTTTGAAGTGACTTTCCATGTGACTAATTGGCTTTCCTTTGTTTGTTTCATTAAGTGGTTTTTGTTGTCCTTTTTTAACTTTATGAGCTTGCCAGTATCTGAGAGTGATCATTCACATGAAAGGAAGAGGAAAAATAATTGCACTGGGTTTTAAAGCATGCTGTGTTTGTAGCTTAGGTAAGAGGAAGACAGATAGCAGCTTTCTTTAATGTCAAAAGGCATATGGCATCTGATCCTCTTGATCAAAACCTGCATTTCTTATACTTGGCATGCCTAGTTTAACTGTCTGTGGCTAGCCAAGACTAGAAGCCCCTTAACCTGAAGATCAGAAACAGATACTGGACTTATAAATCCAATTCAGTCTTGCAGTTGAAAGGTGATGATGTACACATAGCATTTCATGCTCATAAAAAGGTGAAATAGTAAGAAAAATACAGACAGAAGAAATCTGTCGTTCAGAAAGGAGTTACTAAAAACAAGAATAGATGATCTTGGACATACTAAAACTAGAATGGCAAGGGAAAACCACACAGTGGATTTGGTGAAATTTTTAAGCCAGTTCTTTGAAATCAAGAAATAAGGACAAAGAACCCAGTGGTTTCTGCCCTGTTTCAGTCGTTCTTCCATGTAAATAGAAACAGATCATCCTTTATTCAGACTCCTCTGCAAGTTGACTGTTACCACATCCATTTGTATAACCTATCTGGGCCTGAAAGCTTCATTATTGCTTTGTCTGTTGTGTTTCTGAGGGACAAATATTCTGTGGATAAAGGAATAGGAGATTCGTTCTTGTTTGTATAGAGACTTAACATTCTCCTAGTAGAGTCAGGCTTGTGGCATACAAGAGTTCTGTTGATACACTTTTTAACTTCTTACTATCCCACTGAGAAAGATTGTACTGTCCTTTTTGCTCTGAGTTCACTTCCAAAATTGTAGTAATCAGTCTTATAAAATGAAATATTACAGGCTTGGTCTTTGAAATGAGGAGAGAAGTTGCTACCTTGACATTGAAGGCTGTTTAAGGCTATGAATAAGATGCAAAACCACTTGTGTATGAAGGTGACAAAATGTCTGTTTGAATATTTAAAGATCATTTATTCATTAGGAGTGAATTTCAAGTAGAAGATCAGGTTAACAAACCTGAGGCCTTGCCGCAGCTGGCCACTGAATTAGGAAACCTGTCAAAAGCAACAGGAACAGTAGCAAAGCATCCATTTTTTTGGCCTATTGCCTGTGTGTCAGTCAAAATTAAGAGTGATCCCAGAAAATTCTTGACATATTAAGCCACCAAGGCATTTGGTAGTTAACTGCAGCATTCCCTCCTTTTGCCCAAGACTGATTGAATCCTGAGAATTTTAGGCAGCTATATACATTTAAAGCATTATGATGGATAACAGTGCTTAGCTCAGTAGTTTGGGGTTTTTTTGTGAGCATAGGGGTGCTTGTGCTGCCACCCTCTACACACCAGTACGGCGTGTCTGTCCTGGAGGCCTTGGAGATCAGCTGTACGGCCGTGTTGGCAGTGCAGAACACCTGAGCTGAGCTGGCTGTGCGCATTGGCTGAGATGGCAGCCTCATCGGCAAAACCGTGTGGCTTTCACCTCTCCATCACTGCTGCCATCACACAGAAGACCAGAACTGGGTCCTCTCCTTCTCTGGGTGTAAGATCCTGAAAGGCAATGTCATGGACACTGGTTTCAGGTGCCAGAATGAGATAAAAACCTCAAAGACAGTATCAACAGTTAACAAAATACAAGTTGAAGCATCACATGCCAGCTGTCTCTGCCCTGTGCTTTGTGAAAACACACACCCATGTGCGCAGGTCCTGTGGAAGTGGCTTTTCCAGTCGCACAATGCTACTTTAACCAGAACAAAAAAAACCAGCAGACAGTGTAGGCAGTTGCAGGAGACTTCAGAATTTCGTAGTCCTCTGTGGACAGTGTGCGAGGTAGTCCAGTGAGCCTCTGGGTGGGGTGCCTCCTGGTTGAGAAAATCCCAAAGAACTCTCTTGTTTCTGTATGGGTATCAGCTGAGTGCATTTTGAGCTAATTTGAGCTACTTTCAAAATAAAAATTGGTTTGTTGATGGCTGTGAGGAGCAAGTATGTTTGGAGTGTTATTCAGCTGTCAAAATACAGTACAGATGATGGGGATTCTTTTTCAATCCCTGTGCAAAAGGAGGAGCTGGAGTCTGGCATCCTGCTCATTTTCTCACTGCATTGCTAATGTTGACTTTTAGGGTTTTTTTAGCGTTTCTGTTTTATTAATCATTGGGATGTTCCAGAGTCACTGATGCTTTCTTTTTTATTTAAAGCAGGAAGAGGGGAGGGAAGGAGATGAAGAAACAGCTAACTTCTTGTCCTTACAGAGTTTCTGAATAAAATGTTCTCTCTTCTCTTGAAATCATTTTGTTACTGACACATTATTATAATTCTCTCTCTATAGTGAGGATAAGGTAGTAGAACAACAACCAGAGGAAGACGAAGAACTAACGGTTGTGGAAGACGAAGATGCTGATGATGATGATGATGATGGTGATGAAATTGAAGAAGAGACAGAGGAAGAGTATGAGGAGGCAACTGAAAGAACTACCAGTATTGCAACCACTACTACGACAACTACAGAGTCTGTGGAGGAGGTTGTCAGAGGTAAATCCATGGACATTTAGCTTGGGGCTAGAAGACTGATCCTGTTGCTTTGCATTTTTGCCCTTTACGACAAAAAAATGTTCCAAACAGCAAAATACCCTAAGTTGCAGCATCTTTATGCTTTAGTTTCTTTTATTTGCCCATTGCATCCCCTCCCTTTCCCTGCCCCATTACAAATATTCTTTGTGGGTGTCTATGAAGTGTGGTTGTTGCATATGATGTTGGATGGAAGGAGAAGGGTTGGTTTTACTTTGAAGTAACAGTAAATTAAATTTGACTGCCATATGTTGCAAATAGCACAGAAAAGGTATGTGTGTGGGTTATCGTGCACATTTGTTGCAGAAGGATAAGGTATATCAGCTCGAAGCAGGAGGTAGCACTAGCTGGTTTGGTGTCTTATATTAACAGCGGTGAATAGGCATTTTGTGGGATTTCTGTTAGATACTCATGTCCAGTATTTCTCCATGAACTAGCAATTCAGTGCAATTAGGTGAATTTAGAAATAACTGTGCAGAAAAGTGAACCTAACTAATGAGTTGTACTGGGCGTGGAGGAGAAGGAAATAGGAATCCATTGCCCCAAAAAAATGAAAACATGGAGTGAGAAAGAACTCTTCATTTCTCAAATTTGTTTTGCATGACATTTTGTAGTTATTAACATAACTGCATTTTAAACTTTGAATTTTACCCTAATCTGTGGACATCATAGCAACATGATACTTTTAAATGCCACATTTCTCTTATAATGCATATTTAAATGAATTAGCCTTATATTTCTGTTTTAATAAGTACAGTTCCCTATGATGTAAATCTCTAAGGTAGATACTGATTTCTCTGCAGTGCTTACATCTTTTCCAGTAAGGGCTGGGGATGATGGCAGAAAATGAGATTAAGGGTGACAGTTGAAAAGAAAGGAGATGGGACATGCAGGAGGCAGAGGCAAAACAGCAGTGTTTGGGGCAGTTGAGAAATGAGGCAGAAAACATCTGGCCTGGCGCCTTTCCTCTCTGGTGGCTTTCCCACTCCCTGCCTCTGGGCACGCTTGGGACTGACGATTAGCGGAGTCCCCCATTTTGCACGCGGCAGCATCCTTTTCTCTTGAACCGCGGTGCCGGTGTTTGGCAGAGCAGGTACAGAGCAGAGGGCTGCCAGCTAGGAATCGTCACTTGCCGGGTACAGAAGGGTGCCAGGGGATGCTTTGGAAAAAAACAAAGTTACTTCATCTAGGTTTTTGTGTTCAGTCTGCATGCAGATAAGCTCACTAATCAGAAGTCCTAATGCTTTGCTAAAATCACTTGCAAATGTTTCTTTCTAAGGCTGGCAGCGCAGTCTTTTCTGTTTCTGTCTTATATAACTGTGTGGAGTGTTTTGCTCAGTTATTGGAGAGCCATTTCAGTGAGGAGGGGGTGGGAGGAGATTATGTTTAAATCTTTAAACCAATTAAATGTATTTCCATATGTGAGCTTTCACCACCTGGGGATAAAACGCCTTGTTCTCACTGGTAAATGAATATTGAGGGGGGGGGAGGGGGAGGAAAAAAAGAACACTTGACTTTAATGGGATTTTGGATGAGTGGAAATGAGGACAAATTAGGTAGAGCGTGTTTCTTTACTGAGGTTGACATTTCAAAGAGGTTAAGATGTTTAGCCTTCAGGAAAACAGTGTGTAATAATACGAATGTGAAATACAAAAGAGGCTAACTATTGAAGCCACCTTTTAAGAATCCTTTAGAAATGTATACACATGCCAGCTGACAATGAACTGCTGCTGTCCTGTTTTTCCCAAGTCTAACATTTCCCACCCCAGGTGACTGTGAGTGAAATAATGTGTTGCTGCAAGCGAGGGGAGGCTCATCCTTTACCAATACGAGTTTTCAGTGCAGTGCTGCCACAGCCCTTTGGGCTTTCTGACCTCCTGGGGCACAAGGGATGCCGAGGCTGGCCCTGAGTGTGTGTGTGTGTGACAGAGCTGCACCATGCAGGGTGCTTGCTTATTTCTCCGTGTAGAAGTGTCCAAGTAGCTTAGAACCTTGGCCCTTGCTGCGCTTAAGCAAAACCTTCCTTCGGGGCCTCCCTGCTCCTGATGCTGGCTGATCCACCAGAAGGTCATGGAAACAGAATCATTTAGGTTGGGAAAGACCCTTAAGGCCATTCTGTCCAATGGTTAGCACTACCAAGTCTGCCACTAAACCATGTCACTGGTGGCTGTGTTTTGATGTCATGTGGCAGACGCAGGAGTCTGGTTTGTGCAGGTGTCTGTGTCACTGCTGGTGGGAACGTCGCTGGCAGTGCAAATAATAAAGGCAAAGGTGCCTTGTAGGCGACACCCGCATTAAGAAGTGGACCCTACTGTGGAGACACTTTGAAAGCCTCTCCCGATGGGTTTAAGTGTTGGAACTTCATTCCAGTGAGCATGACCTTTGTTCAGGCTACTTTTCCCAAGTATTAGTCAGTGCAGTGTATAAAATATACCCTAGGAAGGCTCATCTTCGCAGACCCTTTACAGCCAGTTTTATGTATGCTTTATGAAGCTCCAGCTGATGTTGTGTCATTAGCATTAAAGAGCTCAGCGGGTGAGTTTGTCCAATTTGAGAGGAGTTGCTTTTCGCATGTGAAATCAACAAAGAGCAACTGTTCTAAACCCATAAATTAGGATCTAATTGCGGGCTGGTACTGAGCCCTTTCTCCCCCAAATCAATGGAATGACTGCCGTCAACCATAAATAATTGAAAAGCATAAATGTAATGTTATACTTTAAAGACACTTGAGCTATTGTAGGATCAATTTGTCAGGCAATTTTATTTCTATGCATATTTTAACGAATAGCGATCAAAATAGCAACAGTAGAACCACTCACAAACTTATTTTCAGCGAAAAGGAAGTTAGTCTTGCCCAGAGGACCGGAGGGATCATTGGCAGGAGGACAGTAGTTTCATTCAGTTTCTGCAGCAACCATATTTTTGAGCGATAGTGTTTGTTACAAAATAAATTTTCCATAGCACAGTGTTCGCCAGTGTTTACTGTCCTGCCTTCCATGAGGGACCATCTTTATTACTCTGAGTTCATGTGGTGTAGGGCAGCAGACCCAGTTTAAACTTTCAGATATGCCCCTGCCGGGCTTCACATGTTAAACCCAGCCAGTGGTAAGTCTGAGGTTGCAGGGGTGCAAAGAGCGAAATCACTGTCAGGTCTGCATTTCTCACCTTGCATCACTAGGAGATGTTACCACTGAATTTGTGCTAAAGGAAGCGTGGGTCGTTTATGAAGCCCTGCAGGAAAACTGTGGCCCTTGACTTCTGTCTCTGCGTGGAGTGAGGGAGGGCACTGCTGGCCCGGATTTAAGCAAGGGAGTGGTTTGATTTCCGCTGTCGAAATGTGGCGGGCGGTGTGGATCTGCTCCCGAGGCATCTGGGCTCCAGGTGATCCTGTGCGTGACCGAAGCAAGTGGGAGTGCCGCTCCTGTCATGTGCCATTGTTTGTGATTTCGTTTCTGCTCTCCTTCAGCGCAGGAGGTGACAAGAAAAATCAGTCTCTCTTGGCGTGCAGCAGAGAATAAGCAATTTCAGCTTAGTGCTTCCCGCCAACATAGCAGTCAATCAGGTCTCATTTAAAGAGAGCGGCGGGGTCAGCGCAGCAGCCTGGCAGAAAATATTTGGCAGCTTCTCCGCATACCTGTCAGCAGATGCAGGGGATTCAGCAGCATCAGCTTGGCCTGCCGCGTCTGGCGTATAATGTTGCCCTTTAGCAACTGGGTTTGCTTTCTCTAATTCAGCTGGATTTCCTTAAACAGTTAGGAAAGAACTTAAGCAGTGCTCCGTGACGTGACATTTTAATTGTGTTTACAATCGGAAGTTGCAAACGAGAGATTATATCCTGGTTTCTTAGCAAGAGAAGAGTAGCCTGATGTTTGTATGGTAGCTTTATTGATCTAGCATGGCGGTTTTTTGCTGAAGATTTTTATGTCTAGAAGACTTTAAATCCATTCTGTGACAGCTACCGTCTTTTCCAGTTGAAGGAGGTTAACCCTGATTGCTAGACCCATCAGCTGTAAATTTTGGGATACTAGTAGTAGCATATATTAAATTAATTGGGCATTTTTCACCCTCAATAGCTTTGCCCCACTTTCTTCTTGGAAAGGCTATTATGCATGAAATGCTTTTTGTTAGATCTTCATTAAGAATGATAATCTACTCCAACATATGAACAACATCTGATAATATAAATCCATTTGGTCAATTTTAAAATAACTGATAGTGTTTAACTAGACATTATAATTTAAAGCACAGCTATTCCACTATAATATAATACTTCAAGATATGTTGCAATTGGAAGAAGTCTTTTTTATGATCTAGTAATTTGTTGACAGAAAAGCAATATATTATTTTGGGTCAAGGGCAAAAGTACTGAAATACTGAACGCAGTAATAGTGGTTTTTTACATAAGGTTGGAGTATGGAGAGTGGTTCCATTTGAAATGCATCCTGCCAGAAGAAATCTCCTGAGAATCTGTTTCACTAGAGAAAATTTCATTTTACTGTATTGAAGCAAAAATGAATAATTTGGTTTGCTGTGTAAAAAGACTGGAATGCACTTTGGGGCTAATCCTCATAATAACTGTCTTGCCATGTTATCATCATCATGATGTTATGTAGAAACTATACCTTTTCTAAAATACACAAATTCATTAAATTCAAGCTAGGGTTTTTTTTGGGTTCTGGCCATCAGTAACTATATGGCACCTTGGTTCAAAATGTAGTTGTTGTGCACAAGTAAACAGAAAATGTCTTTTCGCTTCTTTGTCACACTTCAAAATTGTAAGGCTTTGTATTCTAGCCAAGTATGCACTTACTTTTTTTATTATTATTCCAAATATCCCCCTCCAGTAGCTTCAGAATAAACTTGAGAGAGAGAAATTCAATCTTAATTGCGCAGGAAGGAAATTACAATTTCAGGGTATTTTCAAGTTTTAGAAGAGCTGTTCCTTGGTATTGCATTTAGAACACAGCATTTTGCTTTTTTCTTTTAACTTTCTGTGTAGAAAGTATTTTAGCAATTGTGTGGCTTGTGCACCAACTTCATTCCCAGAGTATGTGCCAGCTTCACAGCTGCCTCCTCCTGATTCCAAAAACCTCTTCTGAAATTAGCTTTTGTCTTTGAATACACAAGCCAAAATGTGGCTGCCCCTTCTAACCATATATTCTGAATGAGGAAGTTTTGTTTCAGTGAAATTATCTTTAAATATTCCCTTTTGATTAGTTCATTGAGCAAAACAGTATTGTGCCTTTTTGGAACATGAACAATATAACTAGAAGAAAATCAGTCCGTTTACTATTTAACTTGACTATTTTTTTTCTCAGCTAGTTAAAAAATGGAGACTAATATAGAAACATGTATAAATATCTTCAAACTATAGCTTTCAGATCCTGAACACACGGAAGCCAAAATTACTCCAATTGTAATATTCTGTATACTAGCGCGTGATAAAGTGGGGCACGCACCTCATGATGGATATTTGAGAGTTTTATTCCTTTGGCCTCTCTTGCATTAATTACTCTGTTCTTTACTGAAATCTAAACAGTAAAATTTAAGATTGTGATCCTAAGCAGCTAAGTAGTGGGTTTGGTCCTTGGTTAAGACTTGTTAGGATCCCACGTGGTTATGATACAGTTTGAACTGACACCAGCATAGGCAAAGCAAACCTGTGCCAGTGAGTTGGTTTACACCACCCGTGTGAGTTATTTGCATATACTTGACAATAACAAACTTCAAACTTATAAGGCGGGTAGTATAGTAAGAGTCATCAAAACAATGTATTTTCCATTACTGTGGCTAAATTAAAGAACTTGTAATATTTATAAGCCGTCATGGTGGTATCTTTCTACTGTAGCATTGAAGTAAAGCCAGTTTTCAGAGGTGTAAACTAAACATAGAACCCAGCTTCCAAGACAGGTTGGAGTTGGTAATCTGACTTCTCCTGTGTGTCCTTTTATTCTTAAATCCCTTCAAACTGAATTTCTGGTTTCAGGTTTGGGACTGACTGTGCCTGCATTTAAATGAGCTTAGTTCTCATGATCATGTAAATAAATACAAATCCTGAAGAAAATACTGAGTAAACTTGATGTTGACAGAGATAGAAGTGTGTAAATGCAGCTTTAATTCTGTCCCCCCATTAGGAGTTTAAATTTTATTTCAGATTCCTCAATTGAAAACGTTGGTGTTCACAGTGTTAGTCCCATGTAGGGGAAAAAAAAACCCATGGATTTGAGATTTTGAAATAAAGCAATTATAATTTCACTTTGATTTAAAATCAGTTTTCTTCAAGGAACAGAAAATAAAATATGGTAATGAATATTTTTAAATGCCATATTGTATATTTCCCTCTCTAAAAACTGATCATCAAAAGTATCTAAAATGTTTGTACATAAATTCTAATTAGCTCTACTTAGAGCACTTTTGTAAATGAGTGTTTATGGAAGTGCTTTGTGTAAAGCCACTATAAATCAGTGTCCGCATACTTGAAGACTCTGTATTTTCTAAGGTGCTGAGGTCTGTGCTTTTCAAAGAAAAAATAACCCAGTCGGTGCTGATCTTTAGTGTAACTGACTAGTTTTCAGTATATCACTGTAACTATTAATTTGAAAGCAACCCAAAAGCTCTCCACAGCACTCCTTCAGGGAATGGTCTACCTGCTTCGGTAGAAACAATTCCTTGCTTCAAGAGGCTGGAGTAAGAAGCTTGGAATGAGGAAAGTTGAGATCTGTTTTCCTGATTATCTCATCTCATAAAAAAATTTGCCCTACCTAAGGTTTCAGAGAAGGAAGGTATTGGCAATGGTAATCTTTGGCTTGGGCACAGAGAAGATCACAGAGATTTTACTGTTGAAGAACAATGATTTGATAAGTGCTCAGTGTCTGAAAACAGAATTTAGACCGCTTGTGACCCTGGGTTGTGGCAGAGGCTTTGTCCACTTTTAGTTTTGTCCAGTTTCATGGAGCCAAAGGCAAAAAGCATATTTGGACTGGGGAGAGTGAAAGAGTACCTTAAACAAAGCAAAGCTCACCATTAATGCTGTACCTGACACAAATTACTTGTGATTTCAAGTAAAACTCAATTACACAGTGGCAAAAAGTAACTCATCTTTTAATCAGTTTTCAGCCACAAGATTAATACATGAAGCAAAGACAGCTTTTAATGTTTTGATAAATCATTTAGCAGTGTATGCTGCCTGCCTGCTGCTAATCTTTGTGAACATACCCTAGCTCATCCATCCTAGGCGTTAATTGCTACACTTGGAAGCAGTAGAAGGGGAAACCGGTGTTTGGATTAATAGCCTGAGGAAACCTGTTTAATTTCCCATCTCTTCACTTCGTTTCCCTGTCTTCTCAGATGAGGTGGTACATCTGGGGGTCAAAGGCAGTGGCTGTTTTCTGTCAGGTCAAGTGGTGGTGCTACAGAGAGGCATGGGAAGAGCAACTGGCCCACCCACAGGAGCAGCGGGACCATTCCCCAAGCACTGAAGATGATTTAAAAATGTACCTTTGCCCCGAAGCAGGGGTGAAGGAATGCTGTTCTGAGCCTACCACAGTGAACAGACAGTGGTGGTGACACGGGGAAAGGGGTGACAGCAGTGAGAAGTTTCCCAGGCTGGTCCGTCAGCGTACTTCCTTCAGAGTGATAGTAAAACAGCAACCCAGAGCATTTTTCCCTTCTCTTGTTTATCTTCATTTAGGTCATAAACTGTTTGCACAGGGGACCACTTGACTCTGCGATAAAATAATTACCACTTTGGTCTCAGCAGTAGCAGCTCGGTCGGCGGTGCAGGCTGGAGCGAAGGGTGTCCCTCCGCTGCCCTGCACCGTCACCGCCGGCCTGGGGGAGATGGCAGGTCAGGCAGGAGGCTGATCCTGGCACTGTGCTGTGTTGGAGGGCTTCGGGCTCGCTCTGTTACCCTGTGGTTTCCTGAATCCTTGTCCAAGTGCATCTGCATGTGTATAAATGACCTCCGTTTCCAAAGAGCCGATACCTTGTTACCACTGGCATCAGCTATTTGATGGGCAATTACCTTGGCTTTTGCACATGCAGAATAAAAATCTCTGCTGCTGCTTCTGTGGGAGAGGTACCTAGAGGAGATCTCGGGTTAAATCTGTGAACCGTTCCCATCCGGAGAACACTTGACAGTGCAAAATGAAACAAATCAGACGTCATAGCAGATCTAGTATTTTGAGGGAAACCTAGAAGGCGCTTATTGTGCGGGTAGAGGTCAGCCCACAGTCGGCGTTAACTGAGAAAGACTGAGATGTTGAGACCTTGGTGTGTTCTGAAGTGACATTTCCCGTCAGCAAAAATTCTCTTGATTATACCTGTCTCTTTAGTGTCAGGAGTCACTATTCATTTTTAATTGACATGTGGCAGCTCTTCCAAGGCTGTGAGAAGTTATCTTTGTGTGACAATTTGACTGTGTAATTGGATAGCAGGGCTGAATTTGATTTTAAAATAAGTCAGAAGAAACCCTTGTATACTAAATATGGTCTGTAATTAATCATGTGGTAGTATACAATTAATTATAATTAAGGTGTACAATTAAATATACCTTTTTTTTTTTTTGGCTTAAAGGAAAAAACCTAGTATTCCTTCACTCCCTGCTATTCCTTTTCCCCTAATAGAGAATTGTGACATTTGTAGCACATCCTTGTTGGCCGCATATACTTTGGCTCTGTTGCTCTTAGACCAAATATATGTGTCCTAAAATTGATTCTTGACATTTTTTGTAGATGTGATATGTGAATATGCTAAACACATGTAAAATTACATATTTAAGGAAATGCAGGTATACGCTGGCTGCCAATGGCAATTGGACATAGAACCTATTTATTAGTAGTGGTGCTCCTGGAGAAAGTGAAGTAATGGCTCAGGACAGACTGAAAAGAGGGGTTCTTTGTAGCCAGAATCTGAGAGGTGATGAGCGTGTGGGGGATTTTCAGAGCTAATGCCTTGATATTTCTTCATACCTTGCAACCCTTGGGGATCTGCCTTCCACAAAATTCAAATATATGCAGAGAATTTAGAAGCCTCTAGCTGAAGGTACCAGTTTGTCTGCCGATGCAGCGCGTGGGATGAAAGCAAATGAGGGGTGTGTTGGTGTTTAACGTTATGTAGGTTTGAAATGAGTTATGCAGCACTTTGAAAGATAAAACTGGTTTTGTCTGTTTGGAACATTATTGGTAAAGGGCTATACATTTACATGTGTAATTGGCTGAATTCCAAATTGCGGGCAGAATTTGCTTTGTCTTCCTTTAATCCTGTGGTTTGGTTCTTCCCTCAGGTTTTCATGTGTTGCAGGATGTAGGCAGAGACTCTGGCAGCTCACAATGAACACAAACACAAACAGTTTTCATTTTGGTTTGTATATATTCACTGCGGGTGAGATTTTCTCCCATGGATGGGATAAAGCTGTGGCACTAATTTTATATATTTGAACACTCAAACTGTGAATTACAAACCCTGTGCTGGGCAGCTTGCAAGTGGGAATTTCTTCGGCAGTGACTATATATAAATAGGTCTGAAGAGAATATTCCTCTATAACTCAAAAATATTTTTATTTTGTGGGTGGGGTTTTTTTGTTGTTGGTTTGGTTTGGTTTTTTTTCCTGTATAACCTAGGAAACCTTCTCAGCTGGGGGGGGGATGGCAGGATGTAAAGCTAAAAACCAGGGGAAAAAAAGTAAAAGTAGCACCTGTTTTCAGATGTTCCCCTTCCAGACAGGTACGGAGTGGGCTGCTTGGGCAGGAAGCTGCCTGGGGCTGTCAGCAGGCCCTGTGGGCAGAGGCTGGGGGGATAGTTGTAACCCTCTGGCCTGGAAGCAGACACAAATTCACGCTTATAACATTGCCACCGTGCTGGAGCTTGTTTCAGGGCAACAGCCCTCAGTGTGTGCAGATAAACATAAAAGTATAGGCAGGCTAAGGAGACTTGGCATGAATCCGAGTCAGTTCAAAATTTACCTTTGTTGTCTTCGGGGTGGTTTTCCCAGGGAAGGGTTTCCCATTCCCTGAAACACCTCCTTGATGCATCTCCTTCCTTGTGGTGCTGAGAGGTGTCTAATTAAGAAACTGAGACAATACCATGCTATTTTCATGCTAAGTGTGGTTCCTCTGGGTCTCCTGTGACTAGAGGTGTGCTCTGAGCAAGCCGAGACTGGTCCCTGCCGCGCCATGATCTCCCGCTGGTACTTTGACGTGGCCGAAGGAAAGTGCGCGCCCTTCTTTTACGGCGGCTGCGGCGGGAACCGGAACAACTTTGACTCGGAGGAGTACTGCATGGCGGTCTGTGGCAGCGTCAGTAAGTGCCCTTCGTGCCTCCCTCCCTCCCGCCGCTCGGGAGCGGGCCTGGGCTCTCACTAACCCTCGGCCGCGGTCTGTCCAACGCCTCCTCCTCTCACGGCTCGATCCTCATCAGCCTCTCGCTAACCCGGCATGGTAGTGGGCAACTTCTTGGTGCTGTCGGCAGGGTCTGCAAGTAGCTAGTGATTAAAAGCCTAACACTTCCTTAGACGAGGCCTTCGCACTCACCTTCTCCTAACTTTCTGTCAGAATGTTCTGCGTGTCTCTGGTTGGGCATGTACAGTGCATGTGCAGGGCAAAACATGAATTCAGAGAAGCCTCAGGTAAGTTTACAAATAGCTCTTAGTTTGTACTCTGTTTCATGTGTTATTTCTGACCTCTCTTAATCAAAGAAATACAAGCTCATTAAAATATCAGAATATTTATTTCCAGGTTTTTTCTTTTTGTTTGGTTTTAGTTCAAATACTTTGTGTGTGTTTGCAACAAAAAGGGGGGATATGACACTTGATTTTTTTAGGTTTCCCTGAGAGTTGAGGCACGTGGATACGAATCACCTCCCACTTACTTTGTTTAACACACCGTGTATTTTAGCTATCGTTTTCCGTGAAGAAAGAGAAAAAAAAAGAAGGATGCCTTTCTCCATTGCAGGGTGCTGAAGCTGATGAATCATGCACTGGATTTATCGGCTGGGCTCTGGTTCAGGAGCCTCTGATACGTTCCCCTCCCATCTGCCTTGCCTGCACATACTCCTGAGGGAGTATTGGCTGCCATATACATCTGACACACAGTAAGGAGTGAGTACGTATCTTCCTGCCCTGCCTCTGCACAGGGCAGGGCGGAGCAGAACAGAAGCAGTACATTAGGGCTGCTTTTAGTCAGATATTTTCCAAACTGCACTTCGGAATGCTTGGAGTCAGGAGAAGGCTTACGATGCACACAGACACAGACAGCAAGGTGTGCTGTGTCTGCCAGGGAGTGGAGGAGCTGACTTGTATTTCATTGGAGTGGGAGCAAGAGCAGTTGTGGAGGCAGGATTGCTGCTCTGGTGCTCCAGCTGCATATCATCTCGTTGTGTTTTAGACCTGTTTGTGACAAAGCTTCGCAGAGGGGTGTTTAGAAAGTCTACCACAAGGCGAGTGAGGAGGATGCCTCATGGGCAGTGATCAGCTTCTGCAACAAGTGAAGAAAGAGAACTGTGTGTAGATGGGAGTGAGGGCTTATATTTCCCAAAAGAATGAAATTTTGAACCATTAAGTTTCTGTTAGGTGTTTCCAGAGGTGCAAAACATGGTTTGTCATGGTTTGTAACAAAAGGGTAAATTATCTTCTCTTCCAAGACTGGCATTTCTTGCAGAGCATGTGAAATAGCAAATGAAATAGGAAACAACTTCTAAATTTGCTATGTAGTACATCCATTGGGATATTCAGATAAGCCCAGGAGATTCCTCTCTATCTCATGGAAGTTGTTTCAGGGTTATTTTTACATTCAGTTCAATAAAACAATGCCAACAGCATTACGATTTGTGCTCTTAGCATAGATGTCTTGGTTTACTTTGGGATTCCCAAGTTTTGGCCTGGGTAATTTTCTTTTTAAGGAAAATGGAATTAAGTTGAGTACTTGAGCTGCATGGCTGCACAGTTGGTGGTGAGGAAAAATAGAGCTGGTCTGGTCTTTTAAAATAGATCTCCTCAAGGGCTTTTTCCTGATTTTCTTTGTTAGTTTCTTAAATAACATTTGAGTCTATAGTGTACACTTTCCAAGCTACTTATCTATTTTTTCCTGTATTTTCATGTTATTTCAGTGTGTCTATACCATGATCTATACACCTGTTATTTCTGTTCCTAAAATAAATTTACTTTCCTCTGGTTTCATCTACTGTTTCAGTATTACTGTGCTGTTTCTCCTTATTTCTCACCATTTTGCTGAATAGAAATAGTAATGAAAAAAATTAGGAGTGCTGAATGTAGGTTTTGGCACTAAGTGAGATCTTGTCTTGTGTACTGATCTAATGCTGCTGAAGAGGTTGTTTTTTTTTTACCTTGCTTTAGTGAGCTTTGGATCAGTCAAACACCACCCTCACCCCAATCCTACAGAAGGCAAGAAAAGCAACAGTGGAGAAGAGTTTCCATCTAGGCCACCACTGTTGGGTCCTGTCCTCTCCCTCCTGCCACCCTTAATTTAATCTTTGTTTGATTGTTGTGCCTCCCCTGCCCCCTTGCTTATTTACTCTATTCTTTATTCCTTTTCTCTCTAGTGTTACTCCCTCGTGTACTATAAAAATCCAGTGAGCCTCTTCTAGGGAGGAGACAGATGGCCATTAAAAGCACGTCTTTCCTTTGTCTAGCTGCAGTTTTCTTGGCAGGATGAACTAGTAGGATTTCACAGTCAGTAATACGAAATAGTGGATAGTGGTTGGGTTTTTCTTGAACAGTGGGCAAAGGATGAAAGAGGGGGGGATATAAGTTTATTTTTCTTGTAATGCAAATTGAAATTGAACGGGTCCAAAACCTGAGGATGATGTTCTGTTGTCACACTCACATACTGTCAATACTGAAAGGATGAATACTGAGTACTAATATCCTCAACATGTTGTCTACGGGGGCAGGGGGAAGCCTCCAAAACGCTGTTTTATTCTTTTTCTTTGCTGAAATCTCTTCTCGTTGATCTCAAAAGGTGTGTCTGTCCTGTCATGCAAAGCCTTAGACTCTCTCCACTATCAATGAATTTGACCGATGTTCTGAGGTCTGCTGGAAGTGATTTGTCCATTGGGTACGAGCTACTCCTGTCAATTTTTTTTCATTCATCACCCAGCTACGTGGGAAATTATATATAATTGCCCTAGAAGCAGAAGGCTTTGAGGATCTTGTTACCAGTTCCTTCAGCCTGACAGACCACATGCTCGCTCTCTATTGATTTTTAATAAGGGTGTTCAATACTGTCTACAGTTTCTATTCAGTGTAAGGACTCAAACTTCTACGTGGCTTCTGCGTGGCATAATGGCTCCTTTGAAGCCATTAGGATCTATCAGACAGTTAATTCAGATTTAATGACCTTGGAATGGATGTGTATTGACAAGAATAAGCAGAAGATGATAAATTGCTGTTATTGAAGGGATGATTTCTGTCTTATTGTCATACTAAGAAGTAATCTATTGTATAATTTTTTCACTTGTCTCTTAATTGTTGCTTGTTAAACATCCTTAAAGCTATAGGAAATACATTAATTTTTTAAAATAAGTACTATTTTGAAATTAAGCTAATGTTCAAGTCTTAGTCTGGAGACACAAGGAGGTTTGAAGCTGGAAAAATTCATTCTCTGATATGCTTCATTTGTCAGCTGTTGCGTATGCGACAGCTCTCCCAGCAGCTCCAGCAGCCGTGGTGCGGTACGTTCAGAGTGGAGTGGAATTCATGCTGCCCTGTTCTCACTTTTGTTCTGCATCTAAAGTGGGAGTGAACTGTACTCTAGTGGCACAGTCAGATTTTGAAAACTTTGACATGTCGTTAAAATTACCTTATTTTATACAGTAGGGCTTTTTATTGTACTGAATTCCTGCAGCTAACATGAGGGGGAACCTACAAGGGTTCAGTGTTGTCAGTTGCCTCCTCCCTTGTCTAAACCCTGAAACCTAAACCCTTAGTAATAAGTTTAAATGTCAACACATGTTGTTTTATTTTTGATCATTTTAGAGCATGATCACAGATTTTATGTGAATTTAGGTAGAATAGTATTTATTCTCTAGGCTAAGTGTTGTAAACTTACAAACTTGCTAAATCTGTTAGTGATTTTTTAAGTGGCAGATACTTTATTTCCATTTTGAATGGAAAGTAGGAAAAGAAACACACTAAAAGCTACAATTTCGTGATATATGTGGAATTTCACACCCTCTTAAATATGAAGTATTACCCACTCTTCCTGCTTTTCATATAGGCTAATTTCAGCTTGCCTGTAGATTAGTATTGGTTCATCCCTGATCATTGGTGAGATTGGTGTTAACATGTTTCCATTTCAGGCTCTTAAGTGAGGGGCAATTCATGACCTCTAGCATAATGCAGTGTCCAGTTTAATTTATCTTCAGAGGTGCTGCAAATAGCAATCTGTATCTTTGAACAGCAAAGGCTGATAAGATGATACTCCTGATGTCAGAAATTTCCTTTTTCCATTTGCTGCTTGTTCGGGATCTTGACATCTCCCTGGTTAGCTGGAGGTACAGTGTTTCAGCCACTGAACTCGGCATGCCCACTTCCAGAGCGTGTCTATGGCACTGAAGAGCTGCAGTGCATTCCTGTACGCAGAATGGTAAAGTGTACCCAATTTTCAGTTAGGTAACACATTTTAATCCTGTGTCTTATTTACTGGGTGATGGCTCACTTTATCTGTACAACTACAGAGACTGCTGGAGCTTGACGTCAGGTAGGAGGCTCAAAGACGGAAAGCAGACCCTGTCGAGAGCACATTCATCCGGCCTGGATGATACTGCCCTTTCCCTGCTTCATGAGCTTTATGAGGGAGTTGGCAGGCTCTGTCTATAAAAGCACCAGAGCTTGTAAGTTGCTTCATGCCAGCAGTGCATTTTTTGACAGTGCACTTAGAACTAGAAAATACTCATCGCAGCAACTAGCTACAGTATTAGTCACCGCGCTACGAGAGTTACAATTTAAAATACAGAAGTCTAGTGATAACATTTCAAATCCTAAAAATCTGCCTTTATAAGAAGTGATATACCAAGGAAGCGTTTCACGTAAGTACGAGTCTTTTATTTGAATGAATAAAAAAAACCAAGTTATTACAGATTCACTAAGCCTGTCACACTGGGATAGCCTGTTGCTTCATCACAAGGGCTTTTTATATTCAGCTGTCTTACTGCTTCCCCAGTTAGCAGTAAAGGGGGCATTACATCTCAAGACTTTACTTAAATGGGTCCCTCTTCCACCATCTCCATCATGAATTGCTGTATCTGCTGGGGTTTATTTTCTCTGGCATGAAAATGCAGATGAATCGCGTGTCTTGATGAAGTTGAGGCCAATTTCAAATTGTGTAGATGAAATATTAAGAAAAACATCTTTTTGCAGTTCTTCGTTTATTGTGAATGCTTGACACTTATCATTCAGTGCCTAGGAGCTGTCATGGGATGAATTCTAATACGATCTATTTAAATTGTTAATTTTGACTACCACCTTCAGTTAATGCAAGTGACTAGTTTCAGTTTCCATGGTTTCTTTATCTATAAATTTGCACTGTATTTCCCCCTTGAACCACACATGGACCCAGGTTGGACTGGGCCTTTTTAAAAACAATTGGGTAAAATTTAGGTTTCAGAAGGGAAATGATGCAAATGTTTTCATGTACAAGAGTTAGACTACTGATAATTTCAGGCACTGGGAATTTTATTAATGTAGTGTATTATTGTAGACACTGTTTTTGCTGTAACCTGTTTTGTTAGGTCTAAGCTCAGTTCTCTTTTTTTTTTTTTTTATTGGTTGCTCTGTGGAACTTGATGACTTGACTTTACAACCTTGGCAGGAGATGTGTTCAGGGCAATACTTCTGTCTTGTATCTGTTCACAGCAATCTCATTTGATATAACAGGTGAAGAATTTAACAGGGTTTTTTTCTCATAAATATTTAAATTTATGGTGACAAATCAAAAGGGAATGACCTTGAAGCAGAGTATTGCAAAGATGCTTTAAAAAGGTTTGCTCTGGGGACCTCCTCCCAAGCACAAAATGAATCTACTAACTCGGAGGGAGGTGATCTGAGCAATTAATAGCAGAGATGGGCATCAAATGGATATGATCAAGGCAAAATTACATTTTTCAGGGCTGGTGAAAAGGAAGGTGCGTTCATGGAGGTGCAGTGGAAACATGATTGCCAAGTTCTAGCTGTGCATGGATAGGAGATATATCTTGAAGTTCTTGCACAGGATTCTTATATGAGAAAATTCAACTTAAATCTAGTTTAGGTGACAAGTATCAACTTAAGGCAGTAGATGAGGAATAACAGGAGTATGTTTTGGCATTTATTTTATTCTCCAAGAGGCCTCTGTGAGGAATTTCACTACACTGTCTTTGAGGCTGCCTGTTGTTTTGATGCCATACCAACTATTTCCAGTATAATATGTCAGAGGAAGATAGGATCAGTCTTTGCAAAGTGAAGTTCAAGAAGGGAGTGTAACTTTCAAACATGTGATTTCTCTATCTCAGTACACTTAATTATATTTTCAGGTTGCTACAGTGACCTGTAATTATTCTTTGAATACTAATGCAAGTTATGAAATATTACAGAAACTATGCGCAGTCTTTTATGACAAAGTAGTTTAGTCTTGATGGGTAATAAAAACAATGAGATAGCCCAACTATTACGAAAGGAAAGAGCATTCCTCTGGAACACTGGGTTCTCTTTTATGTGTTAACTCTCTTCATGTCACCTGTGCCTGGAATCTCTTTCAATTAAACTTGTAGGCATTTTAAAACAATGTGCTTTCTAATCCACTTTAGAAACATTCATCTAATTTAACAACATTCTGGAAGCTCAGAGGCAGCCTGAAAATGAGAGTGGAGAAGTCAAGTCTCGGAACTGGTGGTTCTTTTTACTGCTTCAGATGCAATCCCTGAGCATACAACCACTACTGCTACAGGGGGTGTTTTCTTCTTAATTCAGTGCCAACGTGCATGGGTTTTTTTTTTTTTCTGACAGAAGTTTGTATTTCTTTTTATCTAGTCTGTTAGTCTGTGTTTTGTGCTTTCTGCATCCCCACCAATGTGGTCAGAATTCCTCAGTTTTTATGAAGAACACTTTACTTTCAAAGACTTTCTGGGCATCTTCAAGATCATTGTCAAAACATGAGGATGAGGAAAATGTGCAAGATAAACAAAACCTAGCTGAATGGTTATGTGATCATGCCAAGTGGTAAATGCGTAGTTTAAATGGATGAGCCTTAACATCAAATAATAACATAATGGCAATTTGCATTATTGAGCATCTTTGCTGAAAATTAAGAAGTGGAGAGCTGGAGTTGAGTGGTCTGCAGGACAGGAGCACCAGGCTCTGATCGTCATCAGCACAGTTCACTGTTCTGCAGTTACTTAGCTTCCAGGAGGGCAGATGTGCTGCTGAGCCATAAGGCGAACAGTGAGGCTCCCAGAACGCCTGCTAGTCCAGGGGTAATGCCAACCCTTGCAGTACAGCAGTGCTGTCTGTTTGCTCCCCAAAACCCTAAAAAGAAACCAGCAGCAGCAACCTGCAGGTTACAGCTAAAATACTAAAACTGGGTATACGTCTGGTTTTCATTCCCGTAAGGTCTGCCTTGTGCTGTTGACTGTGGGAGGAACTCTGCCTTCCCCTTTATTCTTTAGATTTAGACAGGGTTCAGAAAGTGGTCTTGGATAAAGTGTAAAGCATGAAGAGGCTAATTGAAAAGGAATGCCACTTTGCCTGCTGGTCCTCCAGCTTACAGTGCTAAGCATGAGAACAGTTGTCTCTGTAATGCAATAGGTTATAATATATACATAGTATGTAAATACACTTACTGTTCTGTGCCCCAGTATTGATCTCTACTAGAAATGTACCAGTTTGGCACTCACTTTTCTCCAAGTAATTAAATTATATTAAACTTAACTTCTGTAAAAACTCATCCTGATACATCCTTTTCCCTGCATTTAAAATAATGGGAATTTGCTACAGTCTTATATAAACCTTTCCCAGCCCTCGTTGTCTTGCATCATTCAGCTGGTAGTTTGTCTGTTTTGCAATGAAAAGGTAATTGTTATTTTCCTTCCCTGTTGTTTGGATTTTGTTCATTGGGTTTTCCACCCTGCTGTAAGTGGAGTAGCTTATTCATAAAGGAATGGGAATACCATCTTGTAAAAACAGCTCATTTCACAAGGTAGCAGGAGCAATAATAGAAACCCTTCTTGCTAAAGATATTCCATATGCACTAGTAATTGTCAGAAGTGCTATAATTAGTGGTGATCTTAGTCCATAACTGAAAGCTTTGATCTTAATCCTTCATTAATGAGGCAGTTAGGGATGTGGAATTCAGAGGCGATGAATACATCGGCTGAATACTACATTGTAGCTGGCTAATGCTCTCATTTCAAATGGTTTCCCGTCTTACATGCAACAGTCAATGTCATTCGGAAAAGGGGCATCTGCTAATCCCTCCACTTCATGTGAGGTTGGGGAGAGACTGTTCTTTCACTGGAGAGGCTGATAGGGGTTATTTATTTTTATGTGAAATCGTAAAACAGGATCTGGAGGCGTATTCTTTCCTTGTTTGTTTGGGTTTTTTGTCCTGGTATTCTGATACATAAGAACTGTTGTTAAATAGCAAAATGTGTAGAGCTTAATTTGGCTGCATTATTGAACCTGTGTCTCCCAGAAGGTTGGGATTTTAAAGTCAAATAAAAAATTAAAAAAAAAAAATGTTTGGGATTTGACAGGTAAAATGAATGCAAGTGTGAAGAAAATGTCACCTGATGCTGCATTTCCTCCACACCTGTCAACACACCCTTTTTGATCAGTCTTCATGCAGTAATAGAATGAGTTACTGTGTAAAACAAGCAATGCGTGGGAAACAAAACCCCCTTCTAAGTGCAGATGTGGTCAAAAAAGGAGGTTAGGCTGCAGATTTTTAAGGAATCCTTACATGTAACTGATGTCTGACCATCAGTTCCCAATTTTACTGTGAGAAAACATGGCAATACATCTCTAGAAACAAAGTTCCCAAATACACTGGAGTGCAAAGGATAGGTATGGTGCCAACAGCCGTGGAGAGATTTTAAGATGTTTCTGCTTTACGCAGAAGGAGAGAGGCTTGCTGGTTTTGTAGCTGTCAGGGGAGCAGCTGCCAGTTATTGTTACGTTGGAATCACAAGGGGGTTTTTTGACATAGTATTGATATTTATGATTTTTTTTTTATATAGTGGGTAGAGAAACTGACACATAATCATTTGCAGACTTTGTAAATACGGGGACCGAAATCTTGTAGGGTTATTAGTTTTTAAGCAGACTGGTTATTTTATGTCCGAGAAATGCTTCTGATTTGAAATTACATGGATAGCTAACCAGTCATAAAAAGACTGCTTCTGAATCTCAGTTATAACAGAAATCAAAAACGTTTATGGCCATTTCATCTCAACTTTTAGTATTTTCCTAACCATGCAGGCTGAGCTTCTTTTTAATGAAACTTACCCCCATTTTTTAAGAGTTTAACCAGATGCTGTCGGTGCTGGTAGGTTGGTTGGTCCCTGTGGCCACCAGTGGCTCCCAACGCAGGTGATGGCTCCAAATAGACGTCCCGGGAGCGGTAGGCAGGCTGAGTCCTTACGGCGGGCTTGGCGCAAGCTCGACTCCCTCTGACGCGCGACGGGCGTGGATCGGTGCCCAGCAGCAAGAGAGGAGGGAGAAAACACCTGCTTTACCCCTTGCTGTCGCATCTGTTCGTGGGCCCAGTTTCAGAAGGAGATGCTGAGGCAAGGATGTTTCCAAGGATGCTTTTGGGTAAATTGGCATGTCTTTGGATAAGTTGTTCAAATACCTGACTGCAGTTACCACTGAAAGTCTGTGGCTTATTTCTGGTCTGGATTTCCAGCCTTATTTCTGTCTGGCTTTGGTTTCCGACCTTCAGACATCAGTTATTTCTTTCTGATAAAGCTCTTCTCAGAAGTCTTTTCTCAGTCTAAATCAAATTAGTCCACTTCCTGCTGGGTGAGTGCAACTGATTGAACTTCTTCCCATGGGGCTGGCCCCCCAAGCTCCCGGCAGCCCACATGCTTGTTTCTGAGCCCCCTTTCTTTTTGGAAGCCATGCGCGGCATCACGCCAGACTTTGCCTTTTGCACAAGGTCGTGGTAGTAGCTTTCTCCTTCTGTGCAGTATGGCTCTTTGTTAGCTTTACCCTCTGATGTGTTAGCTGGAGAGAGCAGGTTGCAACTGGATATCCATGCACTGCCCATGCCCTTTCCCGTGCTCCTGGGCACAGCCTGGCTCTCTCGGGTATTCAGGTCTGTGGTGTTTAATGCCTGGTCTTTGGTCTCCCTCCCTGTCAGAGGGAGCCGGGTGCTCTGACGTCCCTGGCACCAGGCACTGAAATCGGGTTTTCCAGTTCTCAGCACCCCCTACCCTCACCTGTTCAGAAGCACACCAGCAAGCATCCCAGTGGGAAGTAAGCACATCACCCAAAAATCTGGGCCATAAAGGCCGCGCATGTGAGAAGGAGCTCTTGAAAATCAGAGCTTGAATGTACAGGTGGCTTAGCTGATCTCAGTGCAAATGCTGGTGACCTTTCTTCCTGTTCAATAAATTAAAGGTTAAATTTTCACAATGCAAGTCTGGGGGGGGAGGTGTGAGAAAAAAATAGAGAGTCATGGAAAGAAAATCCATCAAGGTTAGTTAAACATTGCAAAAGAGTATTTACTGCTCCTGCCTCGGGGTGTTGGTGAACCCCTGTCAGGAAACAGAAGCCTGAAAGGGATGACCTTTGCTCAGTCTGACACTCTTAAATTTCTTTCTGCTTTGAAATACAATTTTCTTTTCATTTTCTAAATGGAATTAAAATGTACTAAACTGCAGCTTCAGGAAAGTTAAAGATTAAGTTAATTTGGTGCTTGAGAATTAAAAGGCAGAGATACTTAGAAATATTTCTGAGCATTACAGGAATGTTTCACTCAGTCCAAGCTTTGGGTGAAATGTTTTTTGGAACTTGCTTACCCTGGCTGTTGGCTTTCCGGCAGGCAGCACTGCACCCCAGCACAAACCAACTTATCATTGAAGATGGGTTGTTTTCATTAGGAGTTTAAAAAGAATGAAAATGTTTATGTTTTTATAACAGTATTAGAGACTATATTGTCTGAAGTTGTTGGAGTAACCACTGAAAATAATTAAGAGTTTAATTTTATTTTTGTAATCTTTGTGTTATGTCAGATTGCTTATTTGTTCCTGTCTGTTTGTTACACTACTTCAGTAACAAAGTTTACAAAATGTAAACATGTAATTAAATATTTATGAAAGAAATCTAAAAATGGTGGGAGGAGCGATGATTTGCACTGCCCATGACTTCTCAATTGGATTTGTTTTTTTTGGTTGCTTCTAGATTTCTTTTGTTTGGAAACCAGCAGGGCCTTTTCTTTGGTCCAGTGAGTACCTTGCACAACGGATTTTGTAATTTATACCAACAGCAGCCAAAACCATTCATTCCTGTTGTAGGGAATCATAGAATCCTAGAATGGTTTGGGTTGGAAGGGACCTTAAAGATCATCTAGTTCCAACCCCCCTGCCATGGGCAGGGACACCTTCCACTAGACCAGGTTGCTCAAAGCCACATCCAGCCTGGCCTTGAAGACATCCAGGGATAGGGCATCCACAACAACATGTAGAGATATCTCAAATTCAGCCAAAGGCTTTCTGTTCATTTTAGGGCAGTTTTGTTTGTTTTGCTTTTGGGGTTATGCATCTAAGATAAATTTGAGGGAAAAGTCTGTGGTTTGATTTTTCTTAAAATTTGATGATGTATTTTATTGGGACTAACATGTTGTACTTACAATTTTTTTTAACATAGATATGTTTATATTTCAAACTTTTAATGGAAATTATTGATAAATAAATATGGATTGCTATTGCTTATCCTGATCTTCAGATTAAAGTTTGCTTCTGTTGGAGATACTGAGAAATGTCTGGGATGTGGGAGGGTCCTGGGTTTTTCCTAACCTGTATTAGTCTGTCTCCTAAAATTCATTACCTCTGTAAGTGAAGTTAGCTATAATAGTACATGTAGTCAGACTCATTTTTAAATATCCCATGCAACTATGTGTATGGTCTTTGTTGGTTTCTCAGAATTTTTAAACTAACTTTACAATTGTTGAACTAAAAGTGAGCAGGGAAATGAAACTGATTATGTACTAAAATATTTAGGGACGATCGAGTTGAAATAAAATAGCTGATCATCACTGGAGAGCTTTTTAAACTGCTGTTATGTCCCCAGCACAGAAATGTTACTGTAGTTAATGTAGAGGTTATTGGATGTTTCTGCGTAGAGAAGGAGCGGTTGCTCACTCATCTTGAATTACCCTAAACACAGATCTTTCTGCTACCAGTGTGGTAGGTATTGCCAAGTGATCTGACTGGGATGGCTGGCAATTAGCACATGCTTGCTGACTATTTCCTGCATCCGTAGAGGGGTTTTCCTTTATTTGTTACAAATAAAGTAAATATCTGTGAGGCCAAACTGTCACTAAGGGAAGGATTTGAGGTATTTCATTAGGGTACTGTGGGGGCCACAGGTGCTTTAAAACATATTTGGATTAGCACTGGTGCGTTACAGTTTACCTTTTAAGAATAAACTAATATACAAAGCGGGTAACTTTGCAGAGGGCTTTCTACTGGTTTATGTACTTCAGTCATTGCCAGGCTTTTGTTATTCCTTGGAATTTTTCCTTTGGCAGCAGTTTCTAACCTGTTTTTTGTTCACACTGAAGAGTTTCTCCTGTGTTAGAAAATGGGGCGTGAGGGGAAATCCTTATATATTTACATCTATTTGCTGTGTGTCTCCGTATTTCTGCCTAAGCCACATTTTTATATCCTTCTTGGAGGTTAAAGGAATGGCTTTATTCTGGTGGAAGTTACAACAGATGCTTCTTGCTTGGTCCAACTAAATTTTGTACTAAAATAGAAATTCTCTACTTCTCTTCTCCCTTCTCCTCTCCCCATCAAAATTTTACCTCAGTCCCTACCACAGCCGCTAGCACTCCTGATGCTGTTGACAAATACCTGGAGACACCTGGGGATGAGAATGAACATGCCCATTTCCAGAAAGCCAAGGAGAGACTTGAAGCTAAGCATCGTGAAAGGATGTCTCAGGTAAGGGAGATTTCTTTATTCCTAAATGTGGGAGTTTTGCCTGTGGAGTCATAAGATGCTCGGGGTCCTTCATCTTATTTCCCAAAGCTGCAGCCAGCTGCCCTGCCTATTTGCAGTGTCGTAGGTACACCGCTGGCTGCCTTTCTGACTATGTCTTAAGACATCAGCTGGCTGGTACGCAGCATTTGTGGTCGGGTCGCAGCTGCGATTGCAAGTCGCTACAGTTACGTGTGCTGGTAGAAAGGAAGAAAAAGTCTGTTAGAAATTGCTCTCATCTTTGTGGAAGAATGTTTGGTTTGTGAGATTATTCTTATTTCTAAGCAAAGAACTTGACCACTGCATTAGTTATCCTCCCTTTGTAGCAGATAAGCTTGTGATTAGCTTCCTTCTCCCTGTGCACGCATGCGTGGCCGTGCCCTGGGGTAACGTAAACTTGCATGCGTTCATCTAATGGTCTTGAGCCTCAGGGGAACATGAAATGCATCTGAAGCCAAAGAAAAGAGGAAAAATTAGTGCTTTTGAACCCAACCAAAATTCGATTGAATAAGCTCTTTTTTTTTTCCTTTAACTAAAAAGATTTGTGTAGCCTGAAACTACACTGTTTTTAATCCTATTGAACACTAAGAGATGAGCTCTCCACTCTCTTAGAAATAGAGTTTACAGTAGCAATGCCAATAAACATCGTCACAGTTCTGCTCTAATAACCAAAATGAAAAGCTTAAGAGGTTTCGAGGAAAGCCTGTGATGCATATTTTTTTAGGATGGAACAAATGAATGTAATAGAATTCAGCATGTATCTGTGTAGCTATTTTACTGTATTTTTTTCATTGTAACTTTCTTCCTTGGTTGTTTTTTCAGTGTTTCTGTGTATTACTGACACATTTACCTTGAGCTCTGTGCTAAAATGTTTGAGTAGGCCTGAAGTTAAGCTCTTAGAGCAAGTCCCCATCTACTGGTGCTGTAGCTACACCTGGCACTTTCCTAATAAACAGGGCAGGGCATCTTACCTGAGGGCGTGATCTGACCAGTGCACGCCACTGCCAGGAATGTGACACAACAGGAAAGAGATATGCCTCCACTTGGGAAGCGGTGTAGCACAAACAAGCTGTCTTCTCCTTAAATAGAGAAAATAATCCCAATTTAATGCTTTTTAAAGTGTTATCCTTTGCTCTGGAAGATTGAATTCATTCAGACAATTGGTGGCTGTGTTGTGAGCGCTGCTGAGCGTGGGTGTGTGCAGTGCCCGGCTCAGAGCCCGCTGTGAGCAATGGATCACGTGGCACCTGTGTGCTGTGCTCCTGTCCCAGGGAGTGGCTCATCCCAGCCCTCTTCCTAATGTAGTTCTGTGTGCCTGTAGTACTGGGTTTGGGAAGGACGGGCAGGGAATCGGGAGGCTAAATGAGGTTGTGCATGCAGCCTGCCCGTCAGAGGAGAGCTGTCCTGTCCTGGCCAAGCACGTGCAGGGTTGGCAGGTAACACGTTTGTCACCACATTATTGCCTCCCCGTTCTTGAAACAGCCCTATTTAACATACACCGTAGGGCAGTTGTCCGGAAAGCAAAGGGCAGCCAGTGGAAATGGCAGGTTTCCCTGAAATGGTCCTCAGAGTCTCACCGTGGTTTCAGGTTTTCCTCTAAAATCCCATATGCGGTGTCAAGGTTAAGCTGAGTAATTAAGGGCAGTGTTTAGGTGAACTGTATTTTCTATTTTCTACAAAGCCTGACGGATTGTGGGAAAGAGCTAATTGAATGCTCAGGCACCCAGAAAACGTCATACAGAGAGACCGTACAACACCGGCGCTTGAGGCCAGCAAAATTAACTCTCTGGGAAAAGCACTGAACCGCAGCATCAGAAAACTTCTGGGTAAACGCGCTGCACATTTGGGGCAACCTCACAAACGAAGGCTGCGGTTCAGGGGTTTGATTGCAGATCACACTGGTGCTGGACGTGCTCTGCCCTCGTTAGCGCGTTTCCCACCATCCTTTCTGTCAGCGCTAATGAGTGTAGACCTGCAGGAGAGGCAGGTCAGCTCCCTCATCTCACTGCTGTGTCACTCTTCCGAAAAAAAGTAAAATAACCATCTCTGGAAAAAAAGATCTGGGAAACGGCAGCACGATAGTACATCAAGAAAGAAAGATCTTTGATCTTTTAATTTGCTTAAGCTGCTTATGAAGTCACAGCTTAAAGTGTGTATGTCTTGAAGGACACGGAACCCCTGCAGAGCTTTCAAGAAGAGAGTAAAGTTTTTAAAAATCAGTTTTCCCTTCTGTGAGTAATGTCTTGTACAGCACTGAGCTAGCCTATCCCAGTTAATGTTTCAGATGTTTAAAAAATACAAGATCTTATGGGGAAGTAGAAAAGCCAGCTAGTTTACTATTCTGTGTTTCCTCACATGAACTGTGATATTTCTGTGTCCCTATCCCTGTTCTGCTTCTCTAGCAGTTTATTTTAAAATTGCTTTTTACATTTGCTTTAAAATCAGGTATGTTCTTAATATGCATTTAACTAAAAAAATATCTTGAAGCTGTTACTTGTGTTGGAAACTGCCATATAAAGTAACTTAGTAAGCTTTTTCTGTCATGTTTTTCTCTTAAAAAAAAAAAAGTCACTAAGTCCTCCAGCAGCACCAAACATACTTACGCATTTTTATTTACCCAAACATTAGCTCGAAGTTCAGTTCTTTGAGAGCTGAGAAATTGGGGCTTACATAGGAGAGCAAACTATCAGTGGTTTTGGAACCTAATCGAGTAATCATTTAATCTTGCTAAATGTCATAATCTGAAACAAATCAACTTGTTCGCTAAATACAGATATTCTTTTATTTAATAAAGCAGCTAGTTGTAAAACAGTCCTTGATTTGATGCACACTTTGTGGCAGCCAATTAACCAATAAAACCTCCCACATGCATTCTAGTTCACATATAAACCATAATCCTAAGGAGTAGGGGAGTTTACTACTAAAAAAAAAAAATGAAATATTTTAATCAAAACATGTCATGAGGGTGAATGCAGATACTCTTTATATTCTCTTTACGAGATTTCCTTTTGTTTACAATGAAATTCTGACAACTCATGTTTCTTTTTCCCTTGCATAAAGATGCACATGCAGGCAGAGAGCCAGCTTCTGTCAGTGTTCACAGTTCACAGCCCCTAAAAGACTCTCGTACTGGGAGAGTCTTTTTCTTTTTTTTTTTTTTTTGGTATGATGACCTGATGCAACCCTCGTTCAGACTGTTTTAATCCCTTCTGCTCTTAAGTGTCCGTCCCTTCAGACTACAGACCATGAAAGATTTTTCTGCCCTTATATCTGCATCGCACCTGGACCAACAAGGCTTATAAACTTTCCTAGGCAGTACTGTAAAGAGAATTACATTAGCATACGATTTTAAGCTTTTCCCAAGAATTATTAATGCAACTGCCAATAACAGCAAGGCTACATTCCCATGCAAGCAGGATAGCCATTCAGCAGTGCATGTGTAACCTCTCAGTGTTTGCTATTCTTTGACATAAAACAAGGAGAGATTATGCTAACTGATTGCAGGTTGTCGTGGTTCTTGTTTCCTTTTTTGGTACAATCCCCTTTCTTCTCTTTCCAATTTAACTCCTGTACAGCTCCTTAGCTTAAATAGTTCTTCCTAAATAGCTGGATGGAACCAAATACTGAGCTTTATTCAAGGGAGCAGTATGTTTATCCATTTCTTTCCTCAAATATCTTGTGACATCCTTCTGTCTTAAATTTATTCTTCCCCTGGCTGTTTACAATATTTTAGGAATCATAGGTACTTATGATAGTAACTTAATGATACCTTGTCACCTAAAGTTGTCCTACTTCTTGGAAGTTCTATTTCCAAAGCAAGTATCTGAAAATACTGCAGTCCTCAACGAGCCTCAGCAGGACTGGTGTTATGTTCAAGATTTTTTTTTTTTTTGGATCATTGCATGCCACTAGTTCAGCATCCTGGAGAGGTCTTCAGTTGATTTTTAGTGTCGGAGGCACCACAGAATCATAGAATGGTTTAGGTTGAAAGGGACCTTAAAGATCATCTAGCTCCAACTCCCCTGCCATGGGCAGGGGCACCTTCCACTAGACCAGGTTGCTCAAAAGACCCATCCAGCCTGGCCTTGAACACTTCCAGGGATGGGGCATCCACAGCTTCTCTGGGCAACCTGTTCCATGTCCCCAGCAAAGATGTTAAATTATACTCGTCCTTATGTTCCCTAGCTCCCATCGTCTCTATTATTGTGTGTGGGAGGGCTCCTTCCTTCCTTAAAACTGACTGTCAGTTTAGTAGGAGTACCCCTCTCAGATACAGTCCAGGGCTCTTCAGAGAGGTTTAATGATGTTGTGGTTTAACCCCAGCCAGCAACTAAGCACCACGCAGCCACTTGCTCACGTGTCCCCTCCCCCACTGGGATGGGGAGGAGAATCTGAGGAAAAGGCAAGAAAACTTGTGGGTTGGGATAACAACAGTTTAATTAGAGAAATTAAATGAAACAAAATAATAACAATATTACTACCAGTAACATGTAATGAAAATAATACTACCACTACTACTAATACATAATGAAAATAATGGACAACAAATTACGCTACCACTCATCACCTGCTGATGCCCAGCCAGTCCCTGAGCAGTGAGAGCCAGAGCTGTGAGAACCAATGAGCCAGCAGATCCAGACCCAGAGCAAGAGTACTCAAGCGAGAGAGCCCCCAAGCCCACACCCCCAACTTATATACTGAGCATGATGTTTGATGGCATGAGATGTCCCCTTGGTCAGTTTGGGTCAGCTGTCCAGGCTGTGTCCCCTCCCAGGTTCTTCTAAAAAAGCAGGTGGGAACACAGAGGCAGTATCAGAGACTGAAAAAGTCCTTGATTTGATACAAACCTTGCTTAGCAATAACTAAAAACATTAGTATGGTAGCAATATTCTCAGCACAACCAATACACAGCCTCATACTAGCTACCGTGAAGGAAATTCACTCTGTCCCGACTAAAACCAACACACCAGAAAAACAGTCAAGACGTAAGTGTGGAACAAAAGCCTTCGACAGTGGTAGGCATCTTACTGGCGTGACTTTGTCCTTCTAAGCAAACCTGCAGGCAAGCATCTCTGCTCATCTGATTGCTGTAACCCAAATGCCTGCCATAAATTCTTCTCTTTCAGATACAGTTCTGTGCCCCAGTGTAAGAAACGGGAGTAAATTCTGGTGTTTTCAATATAGTGAGATTTTTGTACTTAGCATCTCTCTTAATAATGAATTACATTTTCTGTACTTCCTTTTTTCCTTTTGCTGTCCCCTACAGCCCAATTTCAAAAGGAGTCTGCCAGGCACTAAGTTCTGAAGAAGTTTGGCTTTGAAATGGCTTGCTTCTTAAATCTCAACCAGAAGTTGTCATTTTTCCCTGCACAAAGCCGCCAAGCCTTCAAGAGCCATAAATCTGTGCGGCTTTGATAGGTCTGTGCTTTCAATAAAGGAGAACAGGTTTATAAGTGCATAAAAGGCCAAATTCAGCCTTTTTCTGCACGTGCATGTCTGGGGAAATTTTTTTTTTCTTCTTGCTCTTTGGTTTCCTGTAGAGTGCTACGGCCTATTTCTTAGTCACTCATAATCCTCTAAAGGGATGACCTTTGGTGAGAGTAGTTTTCTGGTGGTAGCATGACTGCCCATAGGTAACTGTAGGGCAGCTGTGTCTTCAGTTAGGTAGCATATACACAGAGATGCTTTCAGCCACTGAAGTCTTCTCAGTTGCAGAAATGGGCACTGAAAGCACAATATTAAATGCAATCTTTGCATTTAATATTGTTTCTGCTAACAGCCATGTCATTGGTTTTTTTCACAAGCCATTCTCTGTTATCGCACCAGAGCTGAACTCTGAAGCCCGTAATTTACATCCCTCCCAACTGGCCATCTACACTGTTGGTTTATCATCTAGCCAAAGGTCTCCTTATCACATTACCCACAATACTTGTTTTCATCATATGGATTAGCAGGGGGTTAGTTTGGAGGATAAAGATGGCAAGGGAACTGTTGTTCTGAAAACCCATCAACTGCTCATTCAGAGTGAAAATGAGTATTAAGCAGATGTCAGAGGGGTGATTTCAAGACACGGAAGGAGGGTAGGGAGAAGAAAATCATAAGGGTGCTAACCTAGGCCAATGTTCAAGCTTGAGCACTTCATTGTAGTTTATGACTTGAATTAATGGCATGTTTTCTGGGTCTTCTATAACGTAAACATTGTGGCACCAGTGACATTTTGGGTTTCTGGAAAAATGCTACCTGTGTACGTGAATTAAGTTTTCTCAGCTGCCACAGTCATATGGCCTAAACAATTAAGAGATGAGAACCTAATGTGCACTTAATACACAGCAGCACTCTGAGCATTAGTAATATTTTTTCCAGAACACATCATGGTGCTCTAAACTGTGATGTCAATTGACATCCTCTAGCCCTGCTTTGCCAGAGAAGCGGAAAAATCTCCTCTGCCCAAGTGCTGGGAAAGTAGCTCGTGTTGGGGCGACCTGTAAGCTCAGTACGCTGTGCATCATATTCTCTGTCTTCTTAGTACAACCTCTTGCAAATGAATTTCATGTCTCCTTGTAAATTTTGGTTTCCTACCTCCCTAGAGCTTGGCTGCAATTTGCACATCAATGCATATTTGTCTGGTGAGGAGATAATGTAAATTGAAGAGGTGCTTCTAGGCTGCCAGTTTGTGTTGGTTGTAGTACAATTCTTGAGACTTAAATTTTGTCCTACAGTTCCCGGCAGAGTGAAGTTAAGGCTGTGGTTTCTGAGTACTTGACTTCAGGTCTTTGTGCTCACAACTGCTGTCTAACCATGCCCCTGCTGAAGCCCAGAAGCAGACAAAACAATTTCCCACTTTAAAGTTTTCAGCATTGCATTAGCTTCCCAAAATACATGTCTCTGCTCTCTTGGGCTACTTTGAGGTTGGAGTCTTTTACAGGTAATTTCACTGATAGTGAGTTGATCTGTTTTTCTGTGACTGATTTATTGCTGTCTTGAAACATATTCCCAGGCTTTGGGTCAAAAGGAAAATGAAAACTTGACAACAAAATCCCATACGTTGAGTCAGTCTTGAGTGCAGGTGTCTGCACACTGGTTAATGATTAAGGTCTGCAACCCTGTATAGGACTGAGAAGGGACTGCATTTCAAGGACTGGGACTTGTAAATGTCTCCTTCGAGCCCAAGTTTGTTTTGGTTTGGTTTTTTTAAAGACTCAGACAGATACCCTGAGGCACCATGAGTGCTCTCCAGTATGTCCACCAAGGAGCCTGATTAGCAGTGTCCAGCATGTGGGAAAACTGGGGAGCCCAAGACAGGAGCTGAGTGTTGGAGGCTAAACTTGCAGATATGAGGCACAGCAGGTCAAATTTGTTCTGCTTTTGGTAGTAAAATTTCAGTCACGCATGCAGACTCTGAGCTTTTCTAAATCTCCTTTAGAAAGCACACGTTTGACTATTTCTATTAAATGGTATGAAAGTGTGAATTATGTTTTTTTCGGTGAGAAAGGAAAGAAAGGAAATGTACATTTTGAGTAATTGCTTCTAGGTTTCTTCTGTCTTCTGACATTGTGCTAATTCGGCAAATAAACAAGTCACTTGTTTGTGTGCACTGCATTCGGGGAGAGCAATTGTTGCTGCATAAAATGTGTTATCTGAGGAGATTGCTGTCTAGGTGTGGAATGAGTAGGTCCTGAAGTAGGACAACCAAGGGGGTTTCAGATGTCGTGGGGGCAGCAAGTTAAGAGTAACTCATTCCCTGACTACTGAAATACTGCCCTGTGTTACAGGAGGAGGTGGCCCCTCACATTGCTGGGAGGAATGGTACTGCAAGTTCTCCTACATCATTTTTCTGTCACTGTTGTACTTAAGATATTAATATATTCAGTTCTTGAAGTATTGGACGTGAATTTCTGGAGAGACTAGCACAAATTGCATGTCATTCTCGATCTGTCCTACTCAAAGGCCAGTGACATCCAAATATATCTAAAAATTCTTGTGGTACCAAAAAAAGTGTCAGTTGGAACATGTTGAAATTCGCTCATTTTGACCAAGGACATACGATAGATGGAAGTGGTCTCCTTTCTGTCTGAGATGAAAAGGGCTTGGTGTGCTCACCTGTAGAGACCTCCAGTTCCCTTGGCTGGTTCACGGCTGTGTTGCTTCACAGTGGAGTTGTGAGAGCTTGGCACGATGTTCAGACGCAGAAGTACTGACTTTGTTTAATTTAATAACAGGATCCTACCTTTGTTACATGCCACAACCGCTTTTTTGATAGAGATAAAAGGATGAGAGGCATACAAAAAGATGAGTGTTGGAGCTGCAGTGCTTGGCTGTTGCTAAGCCCCAAGACAAGAGAGGAAGATACGAAAGTCATGTTCCTTGTTTTGTTCGTTAGGTCATGAGAGAGTGGGAAGAGGCAGAACACCAAGCCAAGAACTTGCCAGAGGCTGACAAGAAAGCTGTTATTCAGGTAAAGGAAAACACAGCCACAGCCTTATCCATATGGGCCGCAGTTAAAATACAGGGGGTGCTGGGTGTGATATGATCTTAAAACCTGCTTCTGTTGGGATTTAATGTTACTGTCTGCTCTTGCTGTTGCTGGTTTTGTTTCTAGCTGTTAGTGGCTGCTGGGTGTCTCTGTACTTTGCAGCCAGTCCCTGGTACAGCAGTGCAGGACACTGCTTGTGACTGTGTGAGGGGTAAAATTTCACTTGAATTGATTTGCCTTCAGTGAGAGCTGAAAATTCAGTTCCCATGGGTCCCTTTTCAAAATTCAGGCCGTGATAAACTAATATAAACTTCAGGACCTAAGCTCCAAGCAGAGATGGAAAATGTGATTTAAGGAAGAAATCTCCATCAGGTCTATCTGAAAGAAGCCCTCAGCCAAAAATTATTTTATCCAAAATTATACTATAATTCAGAAAGTCTGACAAGCCAGACACTCCCTGAATCCCACAGTGTCTGTGTCAGGTATTAATCAGTACTGCTAGAACGATTGCAGTGCAAAACTATAAAAAGCTAACGTTCATAACCAGACTGCATTGCACATTAGATCCCACAGCTTTGCTCTCTGCATTTCACCCAGTCAGTCCTTTCCCCTGTTGGAATAAACTTGGGCTCAATTCTTCTTCATGGCCGTCAGTTTATAAGCAATTGTAGTGACTCTGTTCAGGTTGGAATTTACACACACACACACCCCCTCCCCATCCCCCACTCACCCCCTCCCCAAGTAGATGTGCTCTTGAAGTCACGTTGATGGCCCGTGATGGTAGGGGGCATATGCTTGCCAAACTCCACCCTCCCTAGGCACAACTCTTTAGCACTGAACCACTGTCTCAGGGGGCAAATGAAGGATTCACTGGTGGTTGTGCTGAACATGTCAGGAATATTTGATTTGATGAATAAAATTTGGCCAGGTGTTCAAGAATACAGGGCATCAGCAGTTCCCGCTGAAATCCATGAAAGGTGTGGTCAGTGCCGTTCCTGGGAGCCAAGCTAGCCTGACATGGGAAGGATTCTGGTGATTTGCAGATGGAAATGTTCACGTCCGTTGTCTCTGCTGGTGCCTTTGCTGTTCCTGTTGTGATGGACGTTTTTTTCAGCATTTCCAGGAGAAAGTGGAATCACTGGAACAAGAAGCAGCGAACGAAAGACAACAGCTGGTGGAGACTCATATGGCACGGGTAGAAGCCATGCTGAATGACCGTCGCCGCATCGCTCTGGAGAACTATATCACAGCCCTGCAGACCGTCCCGCCCCGGGTAAGTGCGGTACCACAAACTCTGTCAGCTGTGTCAAAATCACTGCAGTCATCCTGGGGATAAAGGTATGCCCAGGCACGGTCCAGCTATGGGCAGCGAGCGTGTTTTCCCCGTGCAAGGGCTACTACAGCAGTCAGCTAGTCTGAAAGTTAGTGTAGATTTTGTGTGTACCCAAATATAGGCACCAGCACACGCCCCCTCTACAGACCTGGAAAGAGATAGATAGATACACATGTACATACATACATACATAAAGATCCTTAAACAAATGCCGTGGAAGTGATTTGCTTATCCAAAGTTGTAGCTGTTTGCAGATCCTACAGAAGGATGATGAAGCATCCTTCCAAGTGATGCACAGTAGGACACTTCTTCATGCCAAGATGGAGCTTAACGATGAGGGGGGTGGTGCTTGTCTGTTTTGTTTGGTGAAGGATCTTGTGAGGGTGGTCGAATGGCGTGAGGACGGCACACTAGCAATTCAAAGTTGTCTGTGTTGGATGTGATGGCTATTAATGGGTGTAAACAGTGAGTTCAGAATGTGGATTGAAAGGAATTTTTAATGATTCCATATCCATGATGTTTGTATTCAATACCAAAATAACTGGTCTGTGACCTCCAGAAGAAGGGAATCCGCAGGAGCACTGTGGGAAAACAGTCAAATGTTTTATATACCTCTCGCCTCCTGAACACTACCTAGATGGAAAAAACCATTATGTTATTAAAAGACTTTTGGGTCAGCAGTATAAGATGTAGCCATTAGATACTGAATTTGGCTTCCCAGGGAATTACATCAATATGGCTAATCTGGTAAAATAAAATGTTTAAAGTGAATTTCCTTCTGGAGAGAATCCTGCATATTCATTGAACATGGAAAAGTGATCGTCGTCTTCATTCTTTATCAGTGTCAAACTTTTTTCTCCACCCCATGGAGTAAAACTCTTTTGTTTTTATTGTGTGCCAAGGAAAAGAAGAATCTTTTACTTAGGTAAAAGTGTAACAGGGAGACTTCAGAGTAGCTACCTGAAGAGTTAATCTGTATTTTGCAACACAGTAATTTGTGGAAAACGAATAGGTAGAGATGTTGTTTGGTCTGAGTGCGAGATGCATATTGTGACCACTAACTTCAGTGAGGATAGTGAAGGGCTTAGACTCAAGTATCTCATTAGCAGATGGATTAGTGATTTACAGACTGGGATGCAGCTTCCTTTAGGAAACTGGAGTCTGTGGCTTAGAACTGAGAATGAGATCAGGTCAGCGTATAGACAGGCTGCAGGTTGTGTTTGCTCTCTTGTGTGGTTTTGAGCAGCTCACCTAGGGTATGATTTCACATTTGGCTTCAGTCAGTCAGCCATTGCTGTAAAGTTGAGCCTCATGCAAATGTAATGCTGTCTTAAAAGTATCCCAGAAAATTTATTTGATTTCAAGTTGTGTGGTAAGTATCAGAGGTTGTGGAAGGTGAAGATAGGGACCACACATAACAGCAGAATAGTCTCTTGAGCTGCCAAAATGTGCAACTTCATTCCTAGCCCAAGGGAACTTGACCTGTTAACGTTTGTGGAACACAGATGACCTCTCCACTCTGTGAAGAAAAGAAAAAAAAAGAAAAAAAAAAAACCAAAACCAAAAACCTTAAGCCACAGAATACTGATGGGCAAAAATGTTAATACAGGCTTTGGGTCCAGGAAAACCTGCATTTTATGCTTGGGTTGCTTGTAGTCAGCTCCCAGGACATTTAAATTAATAATACGTTTAACAGTGTCAGTGGGAGAGCATTGGGCCTGTGAAAGGCTGTGTCAAAGAACACTGTGATACATGACTGGGGAAGCAAGTTTTGAAGGTACTGTTAAAAGGCTGAGGTGCATCCTATATTGCGTCCCTACAAAAGCTGATCATTCTGCAAGGAGCAGGCAGCAAGCACGCAGGTAACATTAGGTGAAGGTGCTACCAAACAGGGACTCATCTCAAAACTAATGGGGGTGAACAATTTAAAGAATAATACCTTCAAACAGTTCCTTTGCCAGTCTTGTTGATGGTACTGCCCTTGCCTCAGCATTGTTCGGTTGTGTGCTCTGTCGTTTCTGGGGATTCAGGCATGTACTGACCTTGAATTCAAGGATTTGTCTGGTTATTGTGGGGCTGAAGCTGAAACCTGAGGAGTAATTGATGATAGCTGAAAGGCCTAATGAATGAATCCTGTCTGCTAACTGCTTCGCAGGATATGGAGCCAGAAATCTGAATACACTGTGAATCCAAACTTTGACTGCCCAGCCGAAGAGAAAATGGGATTTGTGGAAAATTCACCTCTGATACCCTAGCTATATTTCTCTCTGTTGGTTCTCTAGTAAACATACATTTGATGCAGTTGTGTTGTCTTTGAGCGAGTAGGTCTTCACCTTACTGGTGAGTTGTTAAGTAATCTTACAAAAGGGATTTTTTTTCTGGAGTTCTCCAAAAATATTTTTAAGAACCTCCTTCCACAGCCTGCTTCTAATTACATTGTTTACTATAAAAGTGGATTCTGAGTATTTAAAGTGATGGAGTCTCTTTCTCTGAAATTACAAGGACAGCATTTGGGTTGAAATTGAAAAAGAATTTAGGCTTTTCTATTGAAGTGCATGTTTTCTGCACACAGCTGGCATGGTTGCCATATGTCTGGTATGTATATATAATGTATATAGATGTGTGTATGTGAAAATTACTTTCCATTTGCTGTTTAATCACTTGGACGTATTCCCTTGTACTTGAATTTGAACATTTCCCAAGATTTTTTGGACTTTGGCAGACCACTTGAAGCGTTAGGATTTCATTTTGATTTTGGATGTCTAAAAATCCAAGACCAGCTTTGCCTGCAGATCATTTATCATAGCAACACAGTCAGTCTGGCACTCCCAGTGACATCAGACTGATCATAGATGTGGTGCACAGTTCTCTGTGAGTGACAAAATCCTGATCCACTGGGAACTCCTGTTTTCTGTATGTGTACAGGTTATGTGGTGCTTATGTTCAAGGGGCAGCCTCTTCAGGGGAGCTGAAGAGAAACTTCCCCTGTCTGAGAATGTCCTTGAGCTATGGACAGGGGAAGCTGGAAGGCTGTGTGAGAAGTGTCACTGATTCCTTGCTCCTTTGAAGGAGGCTTTCCTTACAGGGTAGCAAGATACGGGACTTGGGGAGCCTTTGGTCCTGGCCAGTAGTTAGTCTTTATGTCCTTACACATGCCTGGAAAAGCAGTGGGTTTCAATGCCATTCTGCCTAAAACTGCAAAATTCTCGGAATCCTTATGAATAGCTTCTGTACAAGACCAGAAGCTTAACTGCAGGATTTTTCAGGTGTTCTTCAGATGACTGCCCAATGCCAGTGTGAGAGGAGCACTTTGGGGTACTGCTCTGGGCAGCAAGAGAGCCAGGGAGCGTACAAAGATGAAATTGCATAGCTTCAAGGTCTGCTAGAAAACAAATTTGAGCAAAACCAAATATATATCCTGTTGTTCTGTTCTCAGAAGCACTGTCATGTGTGCTGCCCAGAAACTTAAAATTTGATCCTGATTCCTGATGCAGCTTAGCTGTGCTGCTATACTTTGTTGCCTTTGAAAATGGGGTGCAGCTGTTCAGTATCCAGTGTCAAAATACTGTATTATCTCATACTGCGTGATGGCCTCACTACAGAAAAGGAGGATTAATGGCAGCTGGAACCAATATGCCTCTAGTTCTTAACAGTTGGAAATTTTGCCCTTCATTTTGCAAGTGAAATAGTGGAATTCAAATCCATCATTCTCTGTGAGCAGGTTGATTTTATGATTTGTTTATATTCCCTCTTTCACATGCATGTCAAATTTTGCTGGATTTATGTCTCCCTGTTTAATCTTTGTTGGTAAGAGATGCACATTCTCTGTGGGAAGCCAGTGGCAGGGGGCAAAGAGAAGCAGAAAAGAAATCCAGCTCTTAGTGGTGAAATAAAGGGTTTCAGAGCAAGGAAACATTACAGGAAAAGGTAATTAATTAACCTCCTTACTCTGCGCGGAAAGTGAGCATGTAATGATCAGAATCAGTGTAAAATACTTCTTTTCTAACTTGGCACTATTTTACTGAAATGTAAGTTATTGCCAAACAGAGCAGGATCGTTAGGATCGACCCTAGCTTGGACCTTAATTTACTTGAATTTTTTTCCTCTTGGTTTTTTTCTTGTTGCCCTTAGAATTTACTCTGCTCCCTTTTATGCTATGGGAGGAGTGTGTGTTCATATAGAGAGAGCAAGCACAGTGTGGGCTGAAACTAGTCCAGTTCGACTATTTGGATGTGGAAGAGGCATCTGCAGAATGGCCCTTACTTGGTGTCTTTGTGTTCAGGAAGCCTGAAGCCTTTCCTGAGTCCAACAAGATTGCTGTGGAAATATGCAGTTGGAGGCAGGCCAAAGCATCGCTGCTGATCTAGTGATAAAAATCCTCCTGTGCCACCGGAAAGAGCAATCCAGCTCTAATACTCCACCCTTTAGCTCTGCTCCTCTAAACCCATAAAGTTACAGCTGTGGAATTTCTCACATATACTTAATTTGATAGGATTTTGTGAAATAGCATGGGTTTCAGCTCTGCTTTTTAAACCAGTTCAGACTTTGTGCAATATGGTCACCTAACTGCATTTTCCAGCAGCTTCTGAGGCTTTTGTGTGAATAAAACCAGACTGTCTTGTTTTTTCCCCCACTCTGAGGCTTGAGCATATGGTAGAGTCATACATCTAGGCTGGCCGGTAGGTATTTTGTACAAGCGAACTAAAGACAGAAGAGGCAATTCCACACAGGTATTAAGTGCTGGAAAACTATGGCAGTTTCATTAGATCTAAAATGCAGAGTTTCAAAAGAGTGAGCAAAAATGTAATTTGTCAAAGTTAAGTAAGTTCAGATCCTTAAAAGCAAATAATGAGATTGAATCAAATACTGTTTCATTTTATTCTGCCCCAGGAAAAGTCCTTGGGAAGGGTAGGCAAAAGGAAGTTTTGAAGTACCGCTATAGACATGTATTTGTGATGTGTGGGGTAACGTGTTTTCCCATAAACTAGCAGGAATTATGAGAAGGCATCTTTAACTCCGCATGAAAGGTAGCTGCATGGGGGTTTAGTTGTGTCTAGCCCATGAGTGAGAAGTCTTGCATTCATCCTAGCCAGCCTTCATTTTCCCCAAAATGAACGACTACACCTGTGTCAAACACTACCAGGAAGTTAATAACGTAGCAGGTAAAATATGTATCTAGCATGGTATACAAGGTATTCCTAATAAGTGCATGAAAAGAAGCAATTGTTGCACGTTTCCAGAGCAGTAATCAGAAAGGACTGGTGATTGGTTTTTCTCTAAAGGCAAGATTAAATAGCACAGTACAGCATTGTGAAACTTTCCTCTCTAGTTTAGAGTGAGTGTTGATCAAAGTGACAAGCCAGCTCAGAATTTCCCATGGAATTTCCATGGCACAGAGCCAGGAAGTTGTATTTTAAATACACAGAAGTGCTTTAATAGGATTTTTGTGTTGTTTCTCTGTAGTAATTATTTTGGATTGCCATGGGAAGAGTGTAAGTTTTATGTGTAGCAATCTGAACTACATTTGATGTTTCCATTTTCCAAGCTCAGTGAAGTTGCACTGTTTAATCCACTCTCTTAAAATCTGAAATAGGAGACTAGCATCAATGTAGAGTTCGTGGGGGAGGCATCTGCATGCATAAATTTATACTTACATGTATGTATTCCATTGACTAGAAACTGTTTTTCAGACATTTTAGATCTCATATATGATTCCTTTATGGGAATGACCTTATCTCGCTGGTGATACCACCTGAAATAAAGGCACTGGATTACAGCCAGTGGGGCTGGAACTCACCACCAGGTAGCTCAGGAGCCATCAGCAGTTTTTTCATTTGGGCTTGTGTCTCATAGAATTGGGAACCTGTTAACCAGCTGTCAGGGCTACGACGTTAAACTTTCAAACCCAGGGTGTTGCAGTGCTTAACTCTGCCGTGGCGCATAGTTGTATTCACAGAAAGAACTGTTTTCCAAATGAGAGAATAGATTTATTCCCTGCAGCTTGGATAGAAAGGCCAGATAGCCTACACAGATTGCCTACGTGGTCATTTTAAGCTAACAACTAAAATACCACAGACGTGAGGATGTCTGTTGGCCTGTCACAATAGCTTGTGAAAGGGCTGCGATTGATCTGAGCTTAGATAAAAAGTAGGTGTTCGAATCTGCTGAAAAGGCAGAGGTTTGGAATGACATTCAAGGAAGCAGGAGGCATGACAGTGTGTGCTTGAAACAGTCAGAAGCAGCATTTGAGGGCAGCACTGACACTGCTTCGCCCTGCATTGCACCTGTGCCTGGATAGACGCCTTACACCTTTTCTTCTGCCTTTGCCTGAAGAACGAGTGTTTGCCATGAGACTGAGGACTGGTGAAACAGTACACATTCTGAATTTGGTGCTGGGCCCCGTTGCTGAGGGGGTCACTGGCCATTTTTGTCACTGGAGAAATGACAGTAGCCAGCAGCGTTGGCCATGGTGACTAAAAACATGGGAGTAACGGAAGCCCTGTTGGGAGTATCCTGGTGGCTTTCAGAGGAAGGCCAAAAAAAAGCAAGCCAACAAAACAAGTACAGACAACTGAAAATAGCAGAATTATTTCATGTGGCTTAGGCAGCCTCTGGTGGCTGATAGAACTTGGTTACCTGCGAGATGTGTTTTACTAGATGACTACAGATGTGAATACATTGAGTTTTCCCTGGCAAGACAGGCAGCAGAATTTGAAGTGCTAAATCCAGAACTTGTAATGAACTTGTGTGGTTGGTACATTGTTTAGGGAGAGCGAGAGGTGCCAAGCCGGCCCTGGGATGTGTTAGCCCTTTGTTCTTCTGCCATAGACACTGTCAGAGCTCAGGTCTCGGGAACTTAATTTAGCTGATAATAGCACCACTCGCTTTCATTTATAATTTAATCTGAAGGTTCCTGCCTAGAGTCGAAGTAATACATGGCCATGGATGTAACAGCTTCAGACACAGGGTCTGGCTGCATCTCCTCAGCCTGTGGAGCCTCCCCTCACCTCTGCGCCTGACCCGTGCAGTGTGGTCCCTCCACTCTCCAGTCACAGGAGTTCTTATCACTGTTTGTTGTACCAGATTTGGGGGTGAATCCTGACCCTGCAAAAAGTGCTTTTCTGGGATTCTTAGGCACAACCATTTTAGTCCATAACGACATTTAAAGGAAAATGTGTGTGTGAGATTCATTATGGACGTTGGACTTGGGGTGAGAAGTGTTTTTGCTGATACGGAAATTCATTAAAACTATGCAGACAGTAGGTCTACAGTTCTAGGCATTGAGAAGAAAATAATATTTTTTTTTTCTTTTTTGACTGTTAAAGTTACATTCAGGTATAAAACTTGGTGCCCTGTTATGGTAACCTCCACCAAAACTGGGTCAGGTATGCAAAGCCCAGTGGAGATCTGTCATTGCCCATCACCAACTCTGGCAGTTCAAGCCTTGAGCCTCGGCCCTGGAGCTGTAAGGAGGTAGTTTTGCAAAGTTGTTGGGAAGGTTGGAGGCCTGACCTGATCCTGTGCGAGCAGGACTTTGGGCAGTAGTGTCTGCCTACGTACCATGAGTTTCTAGTGGGTATTTTTTTTGGCTTCAGAAAAATCAAAGTTGCTGCCCCTGTAAGGAAACACCTTGCATTTAATATTCTTTCTGTATTGTCCTGTACTTGAATTACAGTTTTCTGCTGCTATCACAGGAAGATTTCTTGGCCAGATATGCTAGAGGCATGTGTATCCATTTCTCCTGTATAGTGATGAGTTTGGGGCATTTAACAGTGTTATAAAAGGCAATAAAGGTGGGCCCTTTTACTCAAATTACCATTACTGATAGTGGTATTTGACAGGTATTTTCAAGACTGTTATCCAATTAACAAATCTGCTTGTGATTCTTAACGTAAAAGTTTCATTGACGTATTGCAGTGAATACAGACACTGAGGGAAAACAAAAAATACACCCTTCTGATCATAGAATCATAGAAAGGTTAGGGTTGGAAGGGACCTTAAAGATCATCTAGTCCCAACCCCCCTGCCATGGGTGGGGACACCTTCCACTAGACCAGGTTGCTCAAAGCCACATCCAGCCTGGCCTTGAAGACATCCAGGGATGGGGCCTCCACAACATCTCTGGGCAACCTGTTCCAGTGCCTCACGACCCTCTCCATGAAGAATTTCTTCCTGATGTTCAATCTAAACTTCCCTGTTTTCAATTTGTACCCGTTACCTCTTGTCCTGTCACTACAGGCTCTTGTAACAAGTCCTCTCCCAGCTTCCTTGTAGGCCCCCTTCAGGTACTGGAAAGCTGCAATGAGGTCTCCTCGGAGCCTCCTCTTCTCCAGGCTGAACAAGCCCTATTCTTGCAGCCTTTCGTCACAGGAGAGGGGCTCCAGCCCTCTGATCATCTTTGTGGCCTCCTCTGGACTCGCTCCAAGTGGTCAATATCCTTCTGATGTTGAGCATTCCACAGCTGGACGCAGCACTCCAGGTGGGGTCTCACAAGAGCAGAGCACAGGGGCAGAATCACCTCCGTGACCTGATGTTAGACATGACACTTAAATTGGAGTATCTCTTGAGGAAATAAAATAAATCCTTTTCTTTCTAATCTGCCTGAACCCGCTATCTTGATGTGTCATGGGGGCAAGGAAAGCTGAAGTGTCAGGAAGGTAACAACATTTTCAGTCTTTGAAATTTTCTTGTTGTTAAGCTTTCTGGTCTTCTAGCATTTGTTCCTACAAAGCTTTACAGTTGGCATTTCAGTTTGTTTTGCCATTACCATAATGTTGTGAGGATTACTTACTTTCAAACCTTTGTCCACAGTTTCTGCATCTTGATCCCTGGGGCTTGGCTTTTGGAGCTTAGGGTTATTTTCTTCATGAATGAATTTTCATTCATGGAGCCACTAAGTTTAATCCCGTGGCTGGGCATGGCTTCACATCTCTCTAAGACAAATCTTCTTCCAATAACCTTTGTCTTACTGTCTAAGGACTTTTTTAAATCTGCTGCTTTTCTTAAGCTGAAGAGACTCTTAAATCTTTGAGCTCCATAGCTTAGTATTCATCTCTTGGGTAAATGTTAAATTAGTTATGAATTAGTTTAGATTTGCCTGTGAATCTAAGTCTTTTTAAGGCGTCACCTTCGCCCACGGTACTTCCTGCTTTGGAAAGCTGCACACAGAGCCTCTGATGCTTAATTTTGTCACTTCACCATGCTCTTCCCTGTATCCTTGCCAGTACCCAGACCAGCTGTTCACGACTTCTGCTCCTTCTTTAACCTGCTGCACAGTAAAGTCATCTTTGCCTTTCCTTTCACCTGCCTCAGTTTCGTGCTGTTCACTGTTCAGCAGCTTCAGGTCGGATGCACAACCACAACGCCCAGAGTTGCGGTGCAGGGTGGGGTAGGTAGTTTTCCAAAATCCATAGGAAACACTGAGTTAAGAATTAATGTCTTAGCAAACACTTCCTTGTTTTGTCACTGTATTTTTGTACAGTGTAGGAAAGTACATAAAAATACTCACTTCATAGTCTTCACTGCTCTACCATCAGTCTGTATCATGTTCCCTTCAGCTACAGACCTTTCCTTTGTTTGTATTTAGTTACACACCTTCAGGCATAGATTTAATGGTTTTTATTAATTAAAATCACCTGCAATATATAGATGCTCTAGGATTTTTTACAAAATCTGGCACCCAAGCTGAGTGCCTTCAGAAGAACCAAGTAGTTTGCCCTTTCTTAAGTTTTGCGGTCAAGTCTGGTGGTTATTCCTTGGCTTAGACAGAGTAGTGCTTTTGCATGGTCTTTCTGTGCAGCTGTTGGGCAGGTTACCTTCTGATCTGAATCTGAGTGAGTGCATTCGGTCACCTGTTGGTAAAACCTACCAGTTGTAACTTCTGTTGCTGAAGTTTAACTGTGGTTGGCAGACGTCAATACTGGTTGAGTATTCAACATAGAGCATATACGGTGAATGTTTGAAATGCTTCCAGGGGGATCTTTTGGGAGGGATTTGCCTGGTGGTAGTGAAGGTCACACAACTGGGAGCTTAGATCATGAGGCTTCCTGAGTTGGGGGAGAGAAGTGGAGTCTGATGGAGAGAATGGAAGCAAAGCCCAAAGGAAATTGATGTTGGGTGCCCGTTAACTAGCCTGATAAGGTGACACTTGCTGTCTTGCTGGAGCAGTAGCATACAGTCGGACAAGGAAATGGAACAGCCAAAGTTCCTGTTATGGTCCAGAAAGAAACCTGAATGCCCTCCCCAGGGTCCGTATCTACTACCTACAACTACCTTTCAACGGTCCATCCTGCCAAATGGGTTGAGTGAGTGGATGCTCCTTACAGTAGTCAGACCTGCCTTCAGAAGACGTCTGCAGGCACCAGCTGGTCAAGTGCTTTTGCTCTGGGATATGTCTCCAGTGCAAGGAACTAAAGCATGTGTTGGTCTAAACTAAACTGATTTTGTTCCCTGTTTCTTTTCCTGTAGCCTCGTCACGTGTTCAACATGCTGAAGAAGTACGTGCGTGCTGAGCAGAAGGACAGACAGCACACTCTCAAACACTTTGAACACGTCCGCATGGTGGACCCAAAGAAAGCTGCCCAAATTAGATCTCAGGTAACCTCCAGTGAGGGTTGATGTGTTTGTTCATAACCATTGTGAAGTTTCTGTCAACCTAATTTTTAAAAAATACTCGACTCCTTTCTGTGGACGGCTTTACATGCAATAAAAATAATCTGCTTTCTGGCAGAAGTTTAAGGCAAATGATGTACGACTAGCATGGATATAAGTTGTCTCCTGAGAAGAACTGAAAAGCAGGTTTTCTGTCTATCCAGAGAGTCAATCCTGGGCATTTCCTGAGGAGCCCCCCAGAGCATAAATGCCCAGAGCCTTTATTAGTGCCTCAGTAAATAATACCTCTGGGAACATGTCAGTAATAGCTTTAGTGAACCACATATGGTTATGCTTCCCTCAGCTGAAGTGACAGAACCAGAAGTGGTGTAGCCATCTGGCCGCTACCAACCTCTCTATAGTCGTTGCGGAGGTACTTGTAGTGTCTGTAAATGTGATTGCTGCAATGCACTAGAGTTTAACGTGTTCCTTCAAAAGAGGCACTGTGTAGTTCATGCCATTTTAACTGCTGAGTGTTACCACAGACCTCAGCGTGTATGTTTTGGAACAGCTTTTATGTTGTCTTTGTAAATCATGGACTTAAGGTGTAGCTGGCTTTCAGCAATTAAAATTGTAGGCACAATGGATAAGCTGTAAAAAGAAGTGGGCCGTGATGTGCAGAATCAGCCACGGTTCCCTCTGCAGGATGCAATGGGAAGCGCTGTTCCAGCCATAGTTTTTGAACTGACTGGCATCACTAAAAGAAGCACCGTGTATTGCTTAGTGTGTCGTCCCAGGAATGAGTATTTCTACAGCAGCTTTGTATCTTGAATCAGTCAGAAGGTTGGGGGAACGTGGGCTAGAGGAGGTGACGGGGAATTTTTTTCAGTGGAAAATAATATTTTGCTGAAAAGCATAAATACTGTATTTCGGTTTGAAATATAGTATTCATACCACTTTTTTTGTTGAAATTGCTCTCTGCAAGCAGTAAGCCTCTTTAGGCCTAATTGCACTGTTCTAAGACGCACCTGAATTGCATCTACCGAAGAGATGTGATACTTGTGGAGAGTACCCTGGGGGAGCATGTATCATGGGATGTCGTGATTCATCCCATAGCAGCGTGCGGGAAGCTCAGGCAATAGCGTTGTAATCACATGAGACAATGCAATAATGCTTCTGGGCAGAAATATTACTGTTTTGAGACAAAAATGTTTGCAAATGTTTTTACCAGGAAATTTGGAGCTTTTTTCCCTCAGAAAGAGCTGTTTATTTTTGCAATATTAGGACCAGAAAAAAAAACACAGCTGAAACATTTCGATGCAGCAGTCATTACGCCTCACTCGGTTTGTGTGTTGTGTGGAAACTTGTAGGTATGGGCAAATGTTGATGTTATTGAAGGGTAAATGAGGCTGTGGATTTCTGCCACAATAACCGCTTGTGTACATGCTCTGCCCCACAGCTAATGTAAAGCCCTACTTTAAATGGCTGCGTTCCCATGGGATTTCAGGTAGTTACTATGGAAGAGCATCTAGAACACAGTTTTTCTAGCTGCTGTAGGAGAGATGTGAATTTTGCAAATTGATTGACAGTTTCAGTACACAGACTGTACTGAAATCTTCTACCTAGCACAAGTGAAAACTGTCTGGCTTTCTGTAACCTGTAAAATTTGTAATAATGTCAAGTTAGCAGTAGCATTTCCCTCCTTAAAATACTTTTCTTTCCATAGGTTATGACACATCTACGTGTGATATATGAACGCATGAACCAGTCTCTCTCCTTCCTCTACAATGTGCCTGCTGTGGCAGAGGAGATCCAGGATGAAGTCGGTATGCAAACTATTAATGTAGAAAAAGGGAAATTGCTGTGACGAGAAATTACAACCAAAAGCTAAAATACAGCATCTTACTTCTCCTATTGATGTACTGTCCCAGCTGAAAAATGGGAGAGGAAACTTGCAAATGTTCTTCAATATAATTTAATTTATTATTTAATACTTGGAAGACAAATCCTGTATAACCCGTGCAGTGGCATCATCATATTGTTGCAAATGTTTTTCCTGAAATACGTTGATGTACATGTAGAGCCTTCATGCTGTAAGGAGACAGCTATTGTCAATGACATTTATCAAATCATTCCTGGGTTTGGATATTTAATTTACATGGTAAGTATTTACATTATCTGATGTAGACATTTTGGAAATCCCCAAGCTAAAAAGTGAGTTGCAGACCCAAGCATTCAAGAAAAGCATAAGTATCAAATTGAAGTTGCTGTGTGCGACTTGGCAGTATCTTACTGTTTGTGCACTTAGTGCTTGGTCAGTTAGTCAAATGGATATCTCCTCTCCTCCCACTTTTTCCAGCGCACAGGCTGGGCTGTGGACCCGTCAGGTAGCAACAGTCCTATGTTTGTATCTTCCTTGAGTGCTGTCACAGCAGACAGCTGTGAGGAGAATGGTATTGCCTCCCAGTCACGTTCCTGCTCTCGGCTGTGGCATTGCTGCAACAGAGAGATGTCAGAGCACTCGGACTCCGGCTGTGTGCTCTGTTGCAGCAAGGCAGATTCACTTAATTAGTTCACTGTATTAGTTTCTGATAGAGCCACAGGTCTGGACATCACGTTGCTAATGTGTTTCCTTCGGAGAAATCCTACGCGGCTGAATGCAAAGGCCAGAGATGGGTCGGTCATTGTCTTTGGAACAGCGATTTTCCCAAGATGTAATACTCTGCCAAACAGCAGTTAATGGATTAATTTTGCAAATAACCAGCTTCAGCTGACTAAATATATAATTGATTTCTTTAAAAGACGAGGGAGGAATGCCATTGCGGTAAGGATTAGGATGCATTTGGGACACAGGGAGGGGTTGGTACCAGAAGTAGTGGTAGATTCGTTAGCCCAAAGGGCGGGTTAGGAAGGAGATGTGCTTCTACTTGTGAGGTAGCTTGAGAGGGCTGGGGATGAGATCAGAAGGTTGGGGAAAGAG
>NW_010239216.1:112921-119831 GCF_000690775.1 Eurypyga helias
AGATAGCTGAATTAGTAATTATCCTTCACCATGTGTTTCTGTGCTCCACAATTATAAGGCACAATCAACAGTCTCAGTAGTTGTAGAGTGCTGTTTGGGGCAGGAGGGGGAACTCCTTATTGAGCATTTGGAAGCATACGGTTTCTGTAGCAACGGAGTTGCTGGTACTGTTAGGTCTTAGAGATGCTCAGCTCGTGTTTTTTCTGCATTGGTATTGTTCCTTTGGTTTTTTTGCTTGTGGCTTCAATTTCTTCTACTCTTGTTAATGTTAATGCTTGTTGGTGAGGACATTCTTCTAAATTTTCGTCTCCCGCCTAAATACTGAAATGGAATGGGAATTTCAGAGGCTTTGAAGTGACATGGGAGCAAAAGTCTATTAACCTTGAAGTGCTTTACAAAAATCTGATGACTAATCTCAAATGTAATCCTGATTTTGGGGGGGGGGAAGAGCCTAAAATTAGTAGGATATTATTTCCTAATAAAATGAGAGAAGCTGAGACATCTCAAAGAAAAAGTCCACCAAGGCCTCTTGAGCACTTTCTCCCTACCTGGATTTTTTTTGTGGTTTTACGTATACTAAAAACGCTTCAAAGCATTACAGAGTTTAAAGGAATGAAAATTACGTTCTCATACGGGGAGTTACCAGGCAGCAAAAGTTGAAGAAGGCACTATCGGATCTGGGCTGTGCTAGATAATGGGAAGAAAGCCTATTCTCTTTCAGTATCAACATTCTCCTTGTTGATGACATCGGCTGTATGCTTGGTTTTACATACTTAATGCAAGTTTGTTGAGGTCATTCCCATCTGTTAAAGGAGACTGTATCCTTATAGCTTTGGGCACTAATCAGCCTCAGATTCTCTTCTGAAATTACTGAATTCCTTAATCTTTGTACTCTCCCTAAATTCATAGAAAAGGAAATCTATTACAGCAGTAGAATCTGTGGAGAAGTAAAATACTAATACGATTGCACTTTGTAGCATTCCCAAGAAATACTACAATTCTTATTAAAAAGATGAATGTAGTATTAAATACTTTTTGTTAGAACCATTGACTTGGAAAGTCTGAGTCAGTGGAAAAGTTGAAAAATAACCTAGGTGTGAACACCTCGCACAGTATCTCAGTAATAAATTGCACATGAAGAGCAGAGTTGAAAATAGTTCTTCTGGGATGAAAGTCAGATGGCTAATGTTTTAGTAGAGTTTTTTTGTTCATTACGCTTTTGGTTTCTCGTTCCATGCTTTACTGCAGAGTTCTTCATGAACAGTTTTCACCTTGAGGAATACATAATCTTTGCTTTAGAAGACACATCTCTGACAAAGGTAGTTTTTTCCCTAAATTGAACAAGTAGTTCTGTGAACAGCAAAATAAATGACATCTAGTTTCCTGTGAACTTGTATCATGGGTTTAATTCCTCTGAGTATCTAATGAAGTACTGTTTTTTACTAGACATCATATGCCCTGGTTTTTCTGCACAGTTTCTCCATTACTTGCTGTTGGCAAATCTGAATCTCGAGTCTTGGAATTTAATTATTTTTCTAGAAACTAAACTAGAAATACATTAAGATTTCCCTTATGTCTTCCTGACAGTCCAGTGCAAAAGGTTCATCCGTGAGAAATAGGTGGTGTTCTGTCATTGGAAAGTAGATGTACCTGAAGATAAGGTACACACTTGTCATTTCTGTCTGTTTCTGAAGTCTTTGTGCTGAGCAATGAATTTGAATTATATGAAATAGAATCTAGAGTTATTCATGGAGCATAGCAGCTGCATAGAGAACATTTTCTTCAACAATATGAAGATTTTTTTTAAATAATCCTTAGTCATCAGATGAGTCACAAACCAGCAGTTGGACATTTGAAGCTCCTTTAAAATACAGGATATGTTTGAAGTTCCTACCTAAAAAAGCAGGTTTACAGCCATAGTTGTAAGGTACAGAATTCAGAATATGAAATCCTGTTTCTGTGCTAAAATCAGCCTTTTAAAACTTGTGGTTATTTTCAGAATGCCAGCAGAGATGTTGGCAGGAAGTTAGCGTAGAATTTAAGGGTTGTAGTTCTTATCTGCTTGTGTTCATCGCCAGTTATGTCTGTTGGCCTAAACAGAAGATGCCTTGATTTGAGTGTATAGATACGTAGGAAAACCCACAGAACTCCAAAGGGTAGAAAGCAGCACTTGCATGAAGTGAGGATGTTTTTGCTAAGCATTTGGCCAGTGTGTAATGTGCAAACACCCTATTTGGGTGACAGGCACATATTGTAGCAGCAGATTCCAGATGTGTAAGGAAAAATTCTGCTGGCTGTCTTTTGTTTATATTGGGGCAGCAGAACAGGGATCAGGGTAAGAGTTGCAGAAAGAGGCCTGTCTGACCGTGGCTGCTATGACACAGGTTGGAAGCGTAAGCAGGTCATTTGTGTAGGAGGCCATTTGGCATTCTGGCTGTGGATGATTCCTCAAGGGGCAGTGATGCAAATGTGCTACAAACCAGGTCACTCTTTGTCAACTGATGTAGTTCTTGGTGTTAAGCGGTGTTTCTCATGGGCAGGAGTGTGCCCCATGAATAGGAGAGGGGCACAAAAAAGTCTGAGAAGAAATGCTTATTTGCACACTGCAGGTAAGCACATTTATTTGGTTACCTTGGTATTTGTACTCACCTTTTCCCTCTGATAAATCTCATATACTATTTACTATGCACAAAAGCTCAGAGGCAGTAGTGGCAGGCTTAGAGAAATCAGCCATTCCTTTGAGCACATCCTGCTTTAAATCCTTATTTGATTAGACTGCTTATCCATGTATGTAAAAGGCAGTTTATTGCTGGGAGTGGCACAGCAGGCAGTTTCTGAATCGGAAGTTACGTCAGATCTTTGTGCATCAGTCAAGCAGGCAGGCGCTGAGCTGAATTTTTACTTCTGTCTTTGCTGCTCTATTCCCAAACTGGTGTCCTCAGCTCCGTGTTTCCCAGCCCACCACGAATGAAATATGCAGCACCGCCTACCACAGCAGTATCGTAACTAAGCTCCGAAACTCTCAGTTATGAGCAATAAGTAAGACAATATGATTTCATCTGTCCCTTGACAAATAAAATCAAGCTATTGTTATTTTATTATTCTGTTCCACTGTGCCTATCCTGTTCTTCTGCAGCATGTTCTGGATGCCACGCTTGCGTTACATAGCTGGGAGAGAGGACAAACACAACAGACCCCAGATCACTGCTTGCATTTAAATGCATACAGTGTGCTGTGGGTCACAGGCTATTTCAAGTATTTGTGTGCTCCAGCTTAGCATGACAAAATTTGAGCAAGAGAGATTTGCTTCTTGACATTCAGCTCACAATTTTCTGTGAAGATTTTTGGGTTTTTTTAAGTATTTTTAGAAAAAACTGTAGATGTAGGACAAGCTGCAAACTCAAGATGTCTGCTGCCTTGCTTTCTTTTAGCCCTTCCCCTTTAACCATCAGATCTCTGTCCCTGTCAGTCTGCATCTGTGGAGGGCAAAGTCAGCGCTACCTCAGCTGGTTCTGGTCTTTCAGCATTTATAAGACTAATTGTTGATTTCTTGTTTCTAGCTGCTAATTTTGACCTGTGGTGAATCCACAGCCTTGCTGCGTGAGTTCTTGCCATGAGTTGAGTTAGGATGCTGTTCTCCATTCATGCTGTGGTATCATCCTTCAGAAATTTCAAGAGTATTAGCTGCTTGCCGCAGGCTACTAGTCCAAAATGACAACCATTGTGGTTTGGGGATTTATGCTGCAAAACCAAGACATATCCTTGGGGGCTTTGCAAAAGTAGGTTCTGTGTGTGTCCTGTTTGGTGCCGTTTCTTCTGTGACTGGTTTTTTTTTTTTCATTCTCTCCCTTAAAAAGTTATGTTTTGAGTATGTAATTAGTAATGTCTTTCAGACTGCAGTGAGACTTCAGTGTCTTATTTTTCTGGAACTCTTCCTTGTATCTCTTGTTCCTCTTAACATTTAGCTGAAGGAAGGAACTCTACCTTCAAAAAACGTTTAAAATAATGAAGCGATGCTTAGGATTTCTGCACCTTTATTGAAGTTGGGTTGCCATACTAAGGTATCAGAATAATACAGGGAAGATGACATACATTAAATATGTCAGTAGCTTGTTGAAAGGATGTTGTAAGGTTACTAAGGGTACTAGAATGGAATTGTACAGGACGTTATAGTTCATGTCAAGTAGGAACAGTAATTACATTATGACTCAATTTCAGTACATTCCACTAGAAAATTGTAGAAACTACCTGTTGGTCACGGAGGTGGCAGTTCTAGTCTGCTTCATGGGAAGCAGCTCTAGTCTTCCCCTTAGACTAGAGGCAGAAGTACTGGCAGCAGTTTCTTGATGTATCAGAGTGGTTATAATGCCATTTTTTTTCTGATGAAGGAAAACAGGGATGTTGAAGTATGGGTAAATGAATAAGCACTCTAGAATTTCTCTGTAGTGAGACAGACCAAGTTCAGTGAATTGGCATAAAGACGAGGAATTGTCATCGGTGGTGCTCACCCTCAGCACGGTTGGGTTTTGCACCATTTGACGAACCTCCTTAATCCAGTCAATGTGAATCCTCCTGGGTATATGTAAAATGCTACAGTAGGAGAACACTGTGGTAACAAAAGTCTGTCATCCCTATTTACTGTGGTGTTCCACGGCACAACTTGCTAGTGTAAGCAGGAGCTCTAAATGTTCTTGAGAACAGGCTTGGTTGTTAAATACAGACACTTTGATGGGGGTGCAGAGAAGCCTGCCAAGGATTGGGAAACTAGAGATATCTTTCTGAAGAAAAGAGTTCCTTTCTTTTTTGTTTTCCATACCTTCCAGTTAGTATTTCTTTTTCACCTGTTCAAGGAGTCAAATTGAGTTGAACTTTTTATCCAGGCTAAAATAAACAGCCACAAATCCAGCGTGCAGCTGCAGTAGTTATAAAAATCTGTAGCTGAGGAAAGTTGGACAAATCCTGTTAAGTTTTATACTTTCCACCATTCTGGAGGTCAATTGAATCGTTGTTTCTAAATTGCCCCAGGCACTTGGCTAGCACTTGAGAGGGAGCATCTTCAATTTTGAGCACAAGGGAATGTCATCTTTGCCAAACTGTAAGTGTTGAATTTCCACCCTCTTTAAAACCAGCACATTTTTCTGTGGCAGCAATTCTTCCATTCAGATTTGATGGCTGTATCTGCACCATACAGAAATTTCTCAGTAAACTTTAAACAGATTTTCTGGAAGTAGTACAATTATGTGGGGGTCCTCCCCTAAGGTACTGTAAAACCTACCTTCTAGTTTTCAAGAGACCATTTGGTGTGTCTGTGCTGTGTCATGCAGAACTGTTCCTGCTGTTCTGCTCTGCCTTCTTTGCCCAGAAGGATAATGCAGCTGGAACAAGCAGTCGAAAGCAGCTTTCAGAGAATGTGTATTTGCACAGGTACCCTGGAGTGACTCCCAGCAATAACTATGCTTGTGCTTTCTCCTCATAATTGACTTGACATATTTGTGCATATCCAGTAACCTTAGCTTTCCAAAGAAAAATTTGAATTTTCTGTGAAGTGGTTATTCACCTTTAATCTTCTCCCTTGAAGCCCTATAGCATTCAGTTGAATAGATGATTTGTTAGAACTCTAGCAAAAAAATATATTGCTGGGTCAGTGGTTAAAAATAGCAGAGATCTCCCACAAAAGCAAATGAATTCTGTGTTAAGCTTTACACAGCAGCATTTAGGTAGGTTTTGTATGCTTAAACACTGACGTGGTATGGCCCATTCAGACCTCTTCCACCCAAAGACATTGTTTTTTAAAGCACGTAGCTAAGTTATTTATATATATATGTATAAACTGGGTTTGCCACATTGGTACCTCTATAAAATATTTCTATAGTTATTTAAATGCCGTAAATAGCTCAATAAGATACCATTGAGATATTTGTTGGGACAAGGTGACATATTCTGTTTATGTGGGGAAATAACTGATGTCACAGAATGATAGAGGTTGTCAGGGAGCTCTGGAGACCATCTGGTCCAAGACCCTGTTCAGGCAGGGCCACCTACACCCAGTTGCGAATGTTCAGTCAGCCTCGCGGTAAAAAAGTGTTTCCTGATGTTCAGAGGAAACCTCCTGTGTTTCACTTTGTGCCGGTGGCCTCTGGGCCTGTCCCTGGGCACCACTGAAGACAGCCTGATTCCCTCCTCTTTGCACCCTCCTTTCAGGTATTTGTATACATTGATGAGTTCCCCTTGAGCCATCTCTTTTCCAGGCTGAACAGTCCTAGCTCTCTCACCTTCTCCTCGTAGGAGAAATGCTCCAGTCCTTCACCATCTTCGTGGCCCTTTGCTGGGCTCTCTCCAGTGTGTCCCTGTCTCCCTCGTACTGGGGAGCCCAGAACTGGACCCAGCATTCCAGGTGTGGCCTCACCGGTGCTGAGTAGAGGGGAAGGATCACCTCCCTCAGCCTGCTGGCAATGCTTTGTGTCATGCAGCCCAGGATACCATTCACCTTCTGTGCTGCAAGGGGACATCTGTGGCTCATGTTCAGCTTGGTGCCCACCGGGACCCCCAGGTTCCTTCCTGCCAAGTTGCTTTCCAGCTGGTCAGCCCCCAGCGTGTATCCATGTATGGGGTGATTATTCTCCAGGTGCAGGAGTTTGCATTTCTTCTTTAACTAACTGTGCTCCTCTTAGAATCATAGAATCCTAGAATGGTTTGGGTTGGAAGGGACCTTAAAGACCATCTAGTTCCAACCCCCCTGCCATGGGCAGGGACACCTTCCACTAGACCAGGTTGCTCAAAGCCACATCCAGCCTGGCCTTGAAGACATCCAAGGATGGGGCACTTAGTGTGTTATCTATATTTTAATAGGCAGAGGTGGTTGCCAGCTGGAATGACAGTTTGGGTTGTTGAGGCTTTATAAATTCTGCAC
>NW_010239216.1:119843-159906 GCF_000690775.1 Eurypyga helias
GAAGAGCTGAAGTTACTTCTCCAGGTTGGAGACTCAGCTCTGTCTGCTGGTAAAATAGGTCTTTGGCTGCAGCTTAGGAGAGAAGGGAAGAAAAACCTGGAAATAGAGCTAACATTTTCCTCTTCTAAGCATCTCTTATTTTCTGTCCAGATTATTTAACTGTCATAGAAAATTGGGCAGAGAATAGTAGATGATTAAAATAGATATAAATGCACTTCACTGACACTGATGTTCTCAAACGCTTTCATACTATATCCTCCCCATCTTTTGTAGCTAAATGGTCTATTGTGTCTTGTCATGGGCACTAATGTTCTTCAGAAAATAGATGAATCCTGATTTTTGTGTGCAGAAGCCCTCTTTTAATCTCATAAATATTGTGAACATGACTTGAGTCAGTAAAAGAGCCAGCTTCCTCCTGATTTTACAGATGTTGTGAAAAGGATAAATGGCTTTGCATGACTTTGGATTGGGGTGGCTTTTTCATCAGGGAAAGATAGGGGACATCTTGTTTTCCATCTGCTTTTCAGATATTTCATCATAATAAAAAGGTTTTACGATGTTTATTAAGAGGCTCTTTTTCCTTTGGTTTGAAAAACACTGTGCTGTTTCACTTGCACTTTTAAGGAAATCTGGTCACATAATCCAAGTGTTAGAATTGAAAACCAGGGACTTCTATGGTTCTTATGGACTCAGAGTATAAGCATAGTAATTTTTAAATTTTCTGGGCATCTGCTATTTCAGTGGGTATTTAACTCTTTCATTCTAAGTAATTCATCATTTAGCAGGGGAGGTTTAAAGGTGTTGCCTTGATTTTATTCGGGAGCTGATGGATAGAGCTCTCTGTCCTGCATTCTTGAAGTCTCTGTTCTGGATCCCTTCCACTACTGTGGCCCGAAGTATTTTTTCATAAACACTTCTCTTTAAATAGCAAGTTATCATCCCCACTGCAGGAAGTTTATGACCAAGAGACCACCCTGGGCTCACAGTGGCAGCAGGCTGAGACTGGTACCATGTCCATTCCAGAGCTGTTTAAATACTCCTCTGGAGGAGTCTACAGGTGACCTTGCGCACAGTGGATTTTCATTATAGAATTAAGAAAAAAATGCTCTAAAGTTTGAATAGTTGTCCTATGGCCGGTTGTATTCTGTCCTATTTTTTCTTGTTTGATTGGATGCGTGTAAATGTATGGATTTGACAAAGATTTCCTTCTAACTGTTCATTTTACATGCCACTTTCTGGTGTTGTGGAGACAACAGGCTGAGAAATTCTGTCATGGAGACCATTGATTCTGCTGATAGAGGGGCTACAATTGGATAAAAATGTTGACTATATAGGAGTATGTGGATTATTTTATATTGGTGTACTGAATATGTTTGATTTTTAAAAAGCATTGTAGATAAGGATTACCTCCTAGTTAAGATTTTGTCATAAATACATCTATTTGAGTTGATTTCTTGCTCTATTGTGTCTTTGGTATGAGTGAAAAGAAAAGCAGGGGCACTTGTTCTTGAAACAATACAGATAAAGCGTGTGGTGGTGCTAAAATTTTTTGAAATCTGATTTATCTGTTTTGTGAAGCTAGATGGCTTCTCTTGCACCTTTTCTTCTGTATTTCTTGATAATTGCTTTTGCTGCTGCCCTGTAAGGAATTAATAGGTTAGCTCATCATGTGCCAAATTTAAGATGTCATTCTTTTATTGGATGGATAACAAAAGCCTGAAAAAATCTTGCATGTGTCCAGCTTACAGATATGATCTGAGAGCAGGTTAGCTCAGAAGAGCCTGACTTTCTGAATGCATAGCTTCCATTCCGATGGGGAAGCACTGGCTCAGTGAAACATTGCCCACTTATGCAATATGAATAAATGTCATTATGCTTAGTTATCGAAAATTTTCTTGATGCACCAAATAGATGTGTAATTTAATTCATAACTATGTTATCTTCCTGTCATCTTACATCAAGTTAACATTGTTGGTGCCCTCAAGTACTGAAACAACCCAAAATCGTGGGAGCACTGAACACTCCAACAACAGCTTCTGCTTCATACTTGCTGTTGAATAATGGATTTACTTTTCCCAATTACTTGGTTTGGAAACACAGTTGTGTCATTCTGTGTAATTCACTCTAAGATCAGAGCCCTAATAGGGAGTGTTAGGTTGTGAAATAAGCAAATTAATCATTTTAATTCTTGTGTTCCAGCAAATTGGAAGTGTCCAGTGAGAACCAGTTACAGACTGTCTGCACAAGCTATATGTTATAGCTTTATATATTACAGAGCTGGCATGTCAGTTGTTGTTTCCAGAACAGTGTCTAGAATTGTTATCCAGGGGAATTCAAACACTGAACTCTGAAATGCATTGCTATGGGCAAGTATCGGGTGGGGGGGTGGGCACTAAATGTGCCTCTGATGCCAACGATGTACTAAGTTTTGCTTTACAGAATGGTCAGAGTTGGAAGGGATCTCCAGAGATCATCTAGTCCCAACGCCACTGCCAAAGCAGGTTCACCTAGAGCAGGTTGGACAGAAGCTTCCAGGCAGGTTTTGAATATCTCCAGGGAAGGAGACTCCACCACCTCTCTGAGCAGCCTGTTCCAGTGCTCTGGCACCCTCAGAGTGAAGAAGTTTTTCCTCATGTTGAGATGGAATTTCCTGCGTTACAGTGTGTGCCAGTTGCCCCTCGTCCTGTCTCTGGGCACCACTGAGAAGAGCCTGGCCCCATCCTCTTGACACCCACCCTTTAGATATCGATAAGCACTGATGAGATCCCCTCTCAGTCTTCTTTTCTCCAAGCTGAACAGACCCAGCTCTCTCAGCCTTTCCTCATAAGATAGGTGCACCATTCTCTTAGTCATCTTCGTAGCTCTCCACTGGAATCTCTCCAGTACTTCCCTCTCTTTCTTGAACTAGGGAGCCCAGAACTGGACACAGTACTCCAGATGTGGCCTCACCAGGGCACAGTAGAGAGGTAGGATAACCTCCGTTGACCTGCTGGCCATGCTCTCCTTAATGCATCCCAGGATGCCATTGACCACCTTAGCCACAAGGGCGCATGGCTGGCTCATGGGCAGCTGACTATCCCCCAGCGCTCCCAGATCCCTCTCTGCAGAGCTGCTTTCCAGCAGGCCAACCCCCAGCCTGTAGCGGTGCAGTTCTATTGCTCAAGCATAGCTTTCTCTGCAGATGTGAAAATTCACAGGCACTTACCTGTGGCCAAGAGTGTTTGACGTATTCTTGCCAGGTAAGATCTTACTATTGGGATAAAAAGGGAAAAGAATTACTGAGGTTATGTGATTTTACAGAACATCTAGATTGATGGAAATGTTCCTGTAATCTCCTAACAGTCAGTTCCCATGCACGTGGGATTACAAATGAAGCAATCTTTCATCACCGCAGCTTTCTCCTGCTGTGTGATTCTCATATGCCCAATTTAATTGAAAAATGCATTTTTCTGAATAGTGCTATCTAGGCAGGGTTCCAGTCCTTTCACTGTTCTGCTTTCTTCTATTAGATCATGTATATGAAAATGGTGTAAAAGCCTTCAGAATAGGTCATATCCCACTTAATGTATATATTTGTTAAATTTAATAAATGCATCTCTCTAGAATATTCAGGCAACCCAGGATACATTTGGCTTATCAAATGCTAAAACTGCAGTTAATAAATAGGCAAAATATCTTTTATCTGAGGCAGATACTGCACAATTCAGTTTTGGTAAATTCAGATTTAAACTATTGTAATGAATCAAATCAAAAATTCTCCCTTTTGACAAAGGGAATTGGGCAAGAAATTAGTGTTCAGATTTACATATTTTTATGGATTATTTAATGATTCCTAAGGTACCTCGAAGTTCAGTACACATCAAAAATTGTGAGATTTATACTCTGACCTTTAGAAGTGCTTATAGAAAAAAACGAGTAACTGACAGTTCTGGACTTAGAAAGTGGTAGAGCTTTAGGTTCTACTGCAGTTTTGAGTTTTATTATAATAAGATTGACAAATATCGGCATTTGTATCAGTAAATAAAAGTGATAAATCTATAAATAAAGTAATTATTTTCAGAAAGTAAGGCAATAAAGTTCTGTAGCAGTTTTTCTTAGAAGTGCTTTTTTGCAGGGCAGTTTCACTTACAGGCCTTAACCTACTTATTTAGGATAGAAATGTACTTGGCTTTTTGTACTTCTCACAAGGCTGAGGGGGAGTAATGAATGCTGATTCATCTGGCAGAAATGTCAGTGACAACTGGGGGGGGAGGCATTTATTTGTTTTAATTTAGACTCTTCAGCCTATTTTGAAGCACTTAATGATATGTTAATTTGGAATTAGATGTGGAGTTAAATTTAAACCTGAGGAATTTGTCACAGTGCCTTATGTGGATCAGGATGATGACATACAATGTATGTTCTTGCTTACGGTACAGAGTTTCAGTTCGATTTTTTTTTTTAATTTTTTTTTTTTTTTAGCATTTTCTTGTCTACCTTGATGTTAGGTTGCCACCATCTTCCTTGGAGAGAAACTTTCCACATGCTAGAACTGAGAGGGGCTCAGTGTACAAAAAACTACGTTTCATTCAAAATGTTTACCCAAAAGAGTGCTGTAACATGGAAATGGGATTTTTCAGCATTTTAATCCAGAGCTTTTGAGGCTGTGAATGGTGAATTATTTTTTTGAGACAATATTAGTTTAACCAAATTGAATGAGGAGAGGGTCAGAAGAAGGCAAGGAGACCATGGAAGTAGGCAAAAAGTCCTGAAGTTGTAAAAGAGAAGAGCAGGGTCTTTAATTTCTATTTAATAACTCTTTTTCAGAGGTAACACAAGCTTCTGGACTTTGTCCCACAAACTTCATTTAATACTCACTACTTCGAACTGAATGGGAAATGCAGTCATTAATCAGATGACTGGCTCTTAAATATTTAAAAAGTTATAAATGTGCACACATCTGTAGCCATATATTGGTGTTTAATTTTAGTTAATAACTAATTTATGTAGCTGGCAGGTAGCTAAGGGTCTGTAGTACTTACTCTTTCAGGGAAGGCAAAGCGTGTCATAGCAGCCTTCTTACAAAAATAGACAAAATTTCAAGCCCTCAAGTTTCATCGCAGGCTGTAAAAATGGGAGGGGAGGATTCTGGTTCTTCCTTGATGAACTGGTGTGGAAATACTCATGGACTTTTTCTCAAAGCTCTCTGCAATTGCATGGCCATGTACAAAACTAAATTTTCATTTGCAGGCCATCTCTATTGAAAAACACACCTCGGTCATATTGAAATTAATCATTACATGGTAATAAATGTTTTCCTGAGTCAGATCTCCCAAGCTTTCTCATGCTTTGAGCACTGTTCACTACCAGAAGGCGATGCCAGAAAGTTATAACATGATCTCCCTGCAAAAAGACAGTTGCTCAATATAGAAGTTAAACATCTTTGAGGGTTTTTTGATAATTTAAAACAGATATTCTGCGAAGCAAATGTAACTGAAACACTATTACATGTACCTGCTTACAGGAGGAGACTCACTTGGGTTGGTTTTATGATGTGATTTGGGAAACATTCAAATCCACATATGCTGAAAAAGCAGAAGCAGCAAGAAACGGAAAAGAAATGAAAGTGATAACTGTGATTTTTTTTTTTTGAAGAAGAAGCAGCGTGCTTTTTACTCAGGTTCTAAATACTGCAACTATTAAGTTCGGAGTTGTATTTCTTCTGAAGCTTGGTTCTTAGGCAACAGGGTATTGTCTAAGGCTATAGGATGGTTATTCTCTTACATCTAGGAAAAAAATTCTTGGGTCAGCTGTTTCATACTGTCTTAAATGTTCATTTTCTGAGAGCCTGAAAAAGGAAAAGTCTTCACCTTGAACAAGATTTTCGTACACATAAGAAATGGCTGAAATCTGAAATACTGCTGCTACTTACATTTTTCCCTAGTGGTGATGTTTCTGAAGGGCAGAAAATAAGAACTATGAAATACTGTTTTCCATGGTTGTTGCTCTTTCCATCTCAGTTTAACCCTGAAAGAGAGATGCTCTGTAGGCACTGTAAAAGTTTCCAGATAAGATGACCTGTGGCATAATTTCACAAGCTCACCAGGAGAAGAGAAGAAAGCTTAAATTTGACGGGGTGCTCATGTTTCTCCGTCAGTATGGATCTGAGCACTGCAGGTTGCGCTCATTTCCAGTGTTTCACAGTAATGATCTAGCATATTGCTCTTTATCATCATGTTCAAAGCAAGCAGGCAACAAAGCCACTCTCACACTTTCCAGTAGGCAGGTCACTTTCAATAAAGTTCTCATCAGAGTTGCTCTCTAAATTATATTTGACTTGCACTATACAAATGAATTAGTTCGACACGGAATACCACATAATTGTGTTTTGCAGCTTGATAATGTTATAATTATGACACCTAGTAGTATGTAACATTATAATCTTATAATGCTTGATTCAGAATATGCTGGAAATTCAATGGAGCTTAAGTCTTTGTGGTAAGGCACAGGCTTCATGTGGTTAAATTTTAGCCTGTTTGAAATTTCCTCTGACTTGGGCAGAGGCTGGAGGAAATAGCCACAGAATTTTCTGGTATAGTCTGTCTTTTCACCTCAGAGGAGGAACTCCTTCTTGATATTAAGTTACTTGCCTGAAACCTGAAGGATATACCAGTGATTTAACTGCCTTTCTGACTGTAGAATTTACGTTCATCAGAGGTACAGAAAGCCTTTTGAGCCATACGTGTTACCTCTGTAAAACCCTTACTTGTACTACTATCACTTCGTGTTTTGGAGTTCCCTACGTAAACCCTTATTTGCAACACGTCTCAGTATAAATGACTTTTGGGGAAATATGAGTGCTTTCTGAATGTGAAATACATCTGTTCATTTGCATCAAGTTTCTGAAGGTGCTACTAAGCATAACTCTGGGTTACAAGTCTGCTGTCACTTGATGTGACATCTCTAATATAAATGCAGATGTACAGGAACATGATGTTTAGGTTTGTTTTGATTTAAAGTATTCATCAAGGCAGAGCCTTTAAGGAGGCCTTGTTTTCATATTTACCAGTTTGGGGGAGTTTTGATTCATACAGCTGTCAAGATGCAGACATTCAAATTTAGTTAAGACCTGACTGCATTGCATCAGCACAACTCCTTTGGGCACACGCTTATGTTGAAGGTTATGAACTACGACGTGCTGAATTAGCCCATAAGGTAGGCGCACAACTGAAAGCTGCTTCTGAACATGTTGCCTCTCATCGCATGCACTGTAATAAATGATTGTGCAAATGTTCTTAGTGAATCCTAATTGTGATACTCAGCATTTGCATGATGTAAACTGTCTTCACGCTGATACATGATCATATGTGTACACATGCCAATGAAGCCATTGCTATGACTCAAGCACTCTGTGATCTCTGCCCTTGAGAAGAATAGGGAGGTTGCTGACAGGCTTTAAATTTACCATTTTGAAAGCACATGCTCACAAGCAAATGTAACTTTGGGAAAAACACGTTTTCAGTTCAGACTGAATGGTCACTGATAAGATGATGACTGTGAGACTTTTTACAAGGGCCTGTAGCAACAGGACAAGGGGTAACGGGTTTAAAGTGAAAGCGGGGAGGTTTAGGTTAGATGTCAGGAAGAAGTTCTTCCCGGAGAGGGTGGTGAGGCACTGGAACAGGTTGCCCAGAGAAGCTATGGATGCCCCATCCCTGGAAGTGTTCAAGGCCAGGCCGGATGAGGCTTTGAGCAACCTGGTCTAGTGGAAGGTGTCCCTGCCCATGGCAGGGGAGTTGGAACGAGATGGTCTTTAAGGTCCCTTCCAACCCAAACCATTCTATGATGATTCCATGAGGCAGTGAAACTCTGCATTTGTAGCAGTGGATTTGAGCTGGTTCCCAAACCTGTTATATAGTCTATCATGTAGATGTTGTTTTGCACAGGAAGTTTGGTGTTGGGTCAAAACTATGTCTTGCAATTTGATGGTGTTTTAATTAGTATTTAGAAGAGGTGTTTTGGGTGCACTTTGTTTCTAATCTGGTTTAAGATCTTAAATTGATTTACAGAACTTCCAAGATTACAATTGATAATTTTAAAGCTGCTTTTCAAGCAAATTCAATAGTCTTGCACATAATAGTGATTGCAGAGCTTTTCATCTAGTAGCTAGGCTCCTTGAAAAAATAACACAACAAACAAATACCATAATTACTCTTTGAAATTTTAAATAATGTACTTTGACATAAATAAAAATGATGGTTTGAAAGATCACTAATGGATTGCTGGCGTTCCATGGTAGCAAGTGGAGCTCTTCCACATGAGATTTCTGTCATTATATCTATGCCAGTGAAGGGGCAGGGGGAGGGGTGCATGTCAGTATGCCTCAGAGTCCAACACTGGAAACAATTTTGTATGCCAGTATAGAGTAGATAAAAGTTACAAAATAGCATGACTTTTGTCACTCCATCACCTCTGTTGGCTTTTGTCATGGCATCTTTGCTAGTACAGTTCTTCTTGCAAGGCTTTGCAAGTAGAAATGTGCTCTAGGGCCATTATGGACGAATGGGGTCTCACAATCCAGTGTCCACCAGAAAATTCTGCAATGAATTTTATTTCTTCTTCCTCTGCTGCTTCTTTGCTTTTGGCTCTGTGTGTGTCTCTCTGGGTTAAGAGAGTAGTCTTGAAAGGAAGCTGTAGTGGTACTACCCTTCTGTCTAGTTCCCCAAACATATTTCACTTCCATTTTTCTCGATGCAGCTGTTAAGCAGTAATGACCCATAGGGAAATGCCCACAGTGAGCCCAAGAATGATTGAAACTTCCCTAGAGGAGATGGTATGTCTGGGCAGTGTTTTACTGAGGTACCAGAAATGAGCCTGCCTCTCATACTGAGAAAGAAAGGGTTTGGGTGCCTGAAGGAGAAGCAGCAACTGTGCACACTCAGACCAAACCCAGAGCTGCTGGGAAGTTTGATGTCCCAGCTGAGCATGGGTTTTTCCCAAGGTCATGGTTGCATTTGAGCACATGCTCTCAGGGACAGAAAGTTTCGACATCCTCCTTATTCTTCTTGATGGCAGGACTTAGCAGAATGCTATAAGGAGATCATGAGCCAAGCAACAAAAAGTTTATTACAGGAAGATTGTCATGGAGTTTTTGTCCTGTTGGCTTGACGAGAGATGCAATTTTGAAGAGCAGCCTAGAATCTCTTATTTTCAGCACCTTATAATGAAGATATTCACTGCACAAAGAAAACCTCTGAAACAGCCTTGAACCGGCCTCCAGCTGTGTCTGTACTCCCTGCTTATTTAGGGAATTGTCTTTTGTGGGGTGGGGGAATTGAGTTGGCAGCTGTGAAAAAGGGAGGGAATACTGTATGGATGGGTAACAGTGAGGCTGTGTGGCTTTCCATTAGCGTGATGATTCCAGTAGTCATCAATACTCAGATCAAAATCAACAGTGAAGCATTGGTCTTGGACTTTGCCAGCTGGTGTTGATAACTGGGAAAACCTGGGGCAAACTTTTTTAGCAGTTCAGAGATTGAAACAATTGTTTGCAAATCGTTCAGTCAGTGCAGACACAGCTGCCTCGGTCTGATGGACTCCAGCACAGTTTCTAAGTTGGGCACTTCCAATTTCTCACTGTTGTTCAGTGTCTCATTCATCATGTCAGAAGGACTTGATTCATTTTGGCCATTGTTTCCCCGCTTGTAAAATGGATGTGATCACAATCTGCTGGTTGCGAGATCTGTCTGCCTCACTTGAGCTATTGTGCGGGTCAGTTAACGTCTGTGCTGTGCACCGCAGCTGAACGGGAAACAAAGGAGCCTGCAAGTGCCGGCGACGACGTGCTCTCAGTTGGATAGCGTTGAGAGGGAGACTTTGTGTACACATCCTTCACGGCCTCTAGGGATTTGGATGTAATCACACCATCATGATGGGAGTTGGGTGCCCCTCTCTGTCAGCCTGGCAGGACCAGCTGTGCCTGTGCTGTGGCAGCCCTCGGTGTCACTCCTCCAATGCCAGAGCTCAGGTCCTTCTCCATCTACTCCTTCTCCTCTGTGCACCATTTGTCCCTTCCTAGGGGCAGGAGCTGTCTGCAGGTAAAACAGAATACAGCAGTGGCAGGGAACAGGTGGGAGTTGTGGGGGATTGGCAGCATCCAGAGAAAAGGGGCAGTTGGGGAACAGCACCATGCCCTGCAGCCACTGCATGGGCTGCTGCTCTCTGCAGCTGGGATGGGGAGGACAGTGGGACCAAGGGGAGCTGCACCCCAAAACCCCTCCACTTCCTGGGTCTGAAAGGCTTGCAGGCACTAGGATGGTAAAGTCTCTTCATTCCTAGCTAATGAAAACTAACATCTGTCATGTGGTACAATGTCTGCTCAGGATATCAAGGTGCTTTACTTGTCTCTCTTCTGATACAAGGAGATGCTTTAATTTGATAAAGGAATAGTGTTATTGTAGTGGGGAGACAAGTCTGCCTCACCTTCTATGCTGAAGATTTATTAGGTGTATTATTATTTTCAGTGAAATGAACATGAAAGACAAAACAATTCAGCGTTAAATAGGCTTTCTGTACTGTCCTTGTAAGTCATTCTAATAAACAAATGAAATCCCAGAATTAAATTTTGTATACACATTAGGCTTACTGTCTACTAAAGCAATTGCTGTTTAAACAGGAAAATTTGTTTTAAAACCTCATTGTGTAAGATTCAGAACCCATGGTTGCCCCAGGGCTGAGTTTACAACTTTTTGTTTACTTTTGATATTCTGAATTTGGTTGGTAACAGGGTGGCAGAGAGTTGCATCATCTAACTCAAGGTGGTCGTGAAGAGACGTATTGCAGAGCCCTGCTGCGTCATCATCGATAAAGGCACTGAAGCAGTGCCAGCTCTAATGCTCGTGACTTGGTGAGGATCCTTACTGAGGGCTGCTGCATATACTTCTCTGGTGGTACGGCACGGTGTGATGTTGGGAGGGAAATATCATCCAAAAGATGTTACTGAGGGGTCTGAAGCTCTGGTGCATACAGAAATTTAGATGCCCTTTCTCACTGGTGATGCTGGGAAATCAGTGAGTCCCTATGGAGTGACATAAAGGGTCTGAGAATAGGGTGGTGATTCCTGCCCCTGAATTGCTACAGGGTTCAGATGTGAGAGTGAAGCAGTGACAGTCAGAGGTGCTCCTTAACAAAGTGGAGAGAAACCAGTCTTAAAAGCTTTTCTGCTATCAGCTGTGTGCTCACCTGTGCAAGCACTTGCACTCCAGCAATGTCACCCTTACAGCATTCAATTCTGAACTATTTAGCTCTGTAATGCCCGTTTACTAATTACATTGGTGCATTATTAGCAGTTATCTTTTTCATTGTGATCACTTGCTTACTTGAATGTGCTTTTGTGTGCCAAGTTCCCTCAAAGTATTTGCAAATGGTGTGTTGCTCCTACAAAAAAAAAATGGCTGTGAAGGGGGAGATCAAGAGTAGATGAACTTTGTTGTGAGGCGGGAGTTGGAATAATGAGGCACGCACAAGCTGCAAGCTTATTTTTAACACCGAGGTGGGCAGTCTGCCCTGTACAGCTGATGGAACTGAAAAATGCTTTGAGTGTTCTCACCTTGCTTCAAGTAAAAAAACCAAAACCCAACCTAGGTAGTACTGCACAGCTTTAGGTCCTGCTTGCTTGTAAAATAATTTGCCTACAGATGTCTATTACTAAAGATTTTTGGCAAAGAACTGCTTCAGTATTTTGGTGAAGTTACATTAAAAGAGCAAATCTTTCATCAGATTCAGTGTGTTACAGTAAGCACAATTTAATGTAGTAACTCTTGTGAGGATTTAGGATTTAAGAGCTGTGATGAGCTTTGATAGTGAGCATTTAGGAGGAGGAGAAAATAACGAAGACATTCTTTCCGGTAGGCCTCACGTGTTGACTTTACGGCAGCGTGTTGAGTTGAAGGGAATTGCTTCGTGCTGCTTTTAAAGGTGATGGGGAAGAGTCGAGGGACCTGTGATCTGTTACATGGTGGAAATGTGGGTAGGAAGTGGTATTGAACAGTTCTGGTTGATATTCCCGAAAAATGCCTTACTTATCAGTAGCGCTCATTGCAGAGTTTTGACTAGCCCAAGCCTCTGTTTTTCTTTACCATAACAAAACAGAATCACATAACAGTAAATTATTGCTTAAATAACATTGGAAATATGTCCTCAGAAATACCAGCTCTTTCAGATAATTTCTGTGTTGAAATTTCCTTGCAGATGAATTACTTCAGAAAGAGCAAAACTATTCTGATGATGTTTTGGCCAATATGATCAGCGAACCCAGAATCAGCTATGGAAATGATGCTCTCATGCCTTCATTGACGGAAACTAAGACCACAGTTGAACTTCTTCCAGTGGACGGAGAATTCAGCCTAGATGACCTTCAGCCATGGCATCCCTTTGGTGTTGATTCTGTTCCAGCCAATACTGAAAATGAAGGTACGTACAATAGAGGGGGAAGCCACAGAATATTTTGAGTTGAGCTTTGGGATTTCTCTTCACGTTGTTCTCTGAAAACTGACATCTTTCTGATGTAAGCAAGGTAGAGGGTCTTAAATTTAAGTTTAGAACTGGTCTGTCCTGTCAGCTCTGTCTTTCTGATGGAATAGAAAATCCTAAAATTTTGAATTTAGCTACACAATGAATTTCAGTGTTGAGCTTACTTTCCTTTAAAAACACATCAAAATAAATTCCGGCAAATTGTGAGTGCTGGTCTTATACATTAACGATGAGCTAAGGGAGATAGAGAAGTTGTTAGATTTCTGCGATGATGAAATAAGTGTTTTCATTAAGGAAGAGCTTTTCATTTGCTGGCATGAAAATGATTACAGATCCAGCACAATCCCAGCATGAGAATTGATTTTATTTCCCCAACACCACTGGTGGTCTGGAATGTACTGCAGAAATGGTCCTGCTTACTCAGCAATGTAGCTGGCTAGTGAAAATGTTTTTCCTGAGGAGTATTTTATGTTGCTCATGGACTAATTTATTGAAGTGACTGCATAATACTTTAATAATTTATGTATCATCTGTAGTTTACTTAGATGCCAGAGCCAATTAATCAGAAACCTGAGGGACTTCGATCATGTAATTCAAGTTACTCCTACTGTGTTTATTTTCCTTTATCAGTTCAACCCCACCATCATTAGTGATAAGTTAATCACAGTAGGGACAAAGCAGCAGTAGATTCACAGAGGCTGAATCTGCAGAAGTCTTTTTTTCAGGCAAATTTGTGGTTTGTGGATCTGTGATTTGTAGCTGAACTGCACCGACATTAACATCCTGCAGAAGCATTTGAAACCACTGGCTTAGACCATCCCTGCTCTCAGAATGAGTTTTGAGACCAACCTTAACGCAGTTAGTCCAGCACGATGTGTGAGTGACTGGGCAGCTGGGTGCTTGGGAGACAAAACATGGGACATGGGCATGGATTTGCCAGGTCTGGAGTTGATGCCAGGTGAAATCAGTGGAGTCAGAATCAGTTTTGTGATCAAAGTGGGTCATCCCCAGGAGTCAGAGGAGTGTAAGAGCAGGCAACGGAAAAGCTGTGGCTAGGATCTACACAAAGGCCAACAAATCGGTGAGGCAGAAGTACCAGATTTGAGGAAGAGGAGAGGCTGGTCAGGAATGGGGCGAAGATCAGACCACCAGCAGGTTGGCATCACAGGTAGGGACTAAGAGAAGGAGCAGGGAATGCTGGGGCAAACTCAACGGGCTGGCCAGCAGCAAGAACCAGAAGACAGGGGCTGGTGACAGGGGCTCCAGATGTGTCGGGAGCACACGTGAGCCAAGCGGCGTGCTTAGCAGCTGAGAGCAGCGGGCTGGAGAGTGGTGCAAACGGCTGACCAGGCTGGCAGGCAGAACTCGAGTTTCCTGGGACTCGCCATAATGCATGTGCCAAGGCTGTCTGCCAGGAGCAGGCCACAGTCCGGCGGTGGTGTCTGTCCGGCAGGAATTCTCCAATGCAGCTCTTGCTGCAGTTTTTCCCATAGCTGAGGCATACAGGGCATCAGTTTCTGTACCCAGTGCCTGCTTTTGTGAAACCCTGGGCGGGGGGTGGGGGTGGGGGAAGTTAATTACTTTTGAAATGTACATACTTCAGTGTGACACTGAATTCCCATAGGCAAGTGTATTGGGCATGGTTCTCCTTCTAAAGTGTGCGACGGCGAATAAGAAACAAATGCTCTCCTGCCTTGAATAACAAGCTGTTTAATTGAGTCCTGTGTATTTTAATGCACTACACAGGTTGCTGCAGCACACCTTAATGCTTACTGTGGGAACATCTTTTAACTTTCATGCCTTTAAGTTGTTGAGATTTAAGGGTTTTTTTAATATCAGGATTGTATTTGTCATGAAGTTACTGCAGATGTTCCCCTTATACAGGGAGGTTTTTTAATTTTATGCTGTACTGAGCAAGTCATTGCTGTTTCTTAACAAATAATCGTTGTTCAAAAAAGGTGTAAGTTCAAAAATCACGTGCTAGATAAACCTCAAATACTCTAGAGTGACTGTCCATTGCAGTATTAGTGATTGGCAGCATCTGTTGCTGCTGGAAGGTGCTGAATGTGCCAGCGGAGGTCAGAGAACCGTGCATCTCCACTCCCATTTACTTGAGTGAGGGCTGAGGGTACTCAGCACCAGCGAGAAAATCACAGAATGTTCCACATGAACAGCCTGGTGTCTGGGAATCTGCTGAGTGTTTGGTCCAGCAGATTGAACAGAGACTACCAGAGGAGTTTCAGGTGGCAAGCAAGGTACAAGTTCAGTTTTGGTTGGGTTTGAAAGCTGAAGTCAACTTTTTTTAAACTCTGCTCGCACAAATCCGGAGTGCGATCAGCTCGGCAGATGCAGGTGGGTTTCTAGGCAGAATGAGGGTCTCTACTTCTTCGCTGCAGAGAGCTGTTGCACTGTATAAGCCGTAGTTGCCTTCAGTCCTGAGTAGGCACACCAAGTAAATTTATTTCACTTCAATTTGCATTACTGTCCAAACACATTTCTGGTGCAACCATTGATGTCTAAGAGGCAGCTGAACACAGGATACACGTCCTGGAGCTGACTGGGTTTAGGGCCTGGGATCCCATACAACACCCCACCCCCGGCACAGTCACAGCAATGGGATTTGTTCTTACAAATGATTCAGGGAATGCGTAAACCAAAATGCGATTGTGGAAAAAGTGGAAGGAAATGCAGCCATTAAGTCTTTGAAACAAAGTATCTAGAATTGTGCGTGCAAGTGATGAAGTTAAAATACTAGCAAAAAAGAAGGTTAAATCTGTGATTAGTTCCCATGCCTGTTTTCTTCTGTGACCATGATCTAATCGCAGGTTTCACCCAGCGATATCACTGAGGGATTTAGCTGGTATGTTGCCATGTAATTTCAAGGTTTAATAACTCCATTTGAAATTTTCCCAATCTAAACTTGCAGTTTAGATTAAAGGATAAGTTTTATGTAAACAGTTTATTTTACTAAAATGGCTTTTGCTGATGAATGAGTGAAAAATAGCCTAAAAAAGACCTTAAAAGTGTAGCATAGCTCAGTAGCTTCTGAACGTATTTTCTACCTTGTTGTTTCCCTGAATGTGCTGGTTTCAGGCAAGAACGAGCTTCTTTACTACAGAGTGTTGTCAGCTGGCCCAGGGCGGCCAAGGGAATGTTTCATTCCATGGTATGTCAGGCTCAGGGCACATGCGCAGTTCGGAGGCAGGAAGTGGCCTGGAGGGGGTCATTAAGACTTGGGTTAGCTTGATGGCTCCTTTGTTAGCTCTTGGCAGGGTTGTTAGCAGTGGGGCAGGTTCGTTTGTTAGTGGGTTGGGGGGATTGGCTGGCTTTTGTCCCAGTGTTTGTTGTCACCCTGGGGCTCTGACTCCGTGGACTCAGACTCTGGGACCTGACTGTGTGTCAGTCAGCGGGTGGTGAGCAGTTGTATCATATGTTCTATTTTCTATTCTTTTAATTATTTAGTAGTAGTAATATTGTTAGTATTTGTATCACTATAATTTTAATTTATATTATTAAATAGTTCTTATGTCATCTTTACGAGCTTCCCTCATCCTTTCCTGCACGTGAGGGGAGGTGAGCGAGCAACTGTGTGGTACTTAATTGACAGGTAAGTTTAAACAATGACACTGAGGCAGTTCCCTAGTAAATGTCCACAGAAATGTAATCCAAAGCACCAGGTGACACACTAAACAACTTGCGTGGCTAAATGTATGTCTAGCATATTGAGACACAAATTAGGTTAACAAAAGCTACCCTCTGAGGACACCGCAGAAGGCACCACTGAACTGTCAGGAAACAGTATTTTAAAAATACATGGGGGCAAAACCCCACCAGCTGTGAAGCTCTGACACTGCCAAGGTCCCTGGGTATTTTGCAAATGCCTGAGTTTAGGGTTTTACCCTCAATATTTTTCCATGCAGTTACAGTTAGCCTTAGTGACAAAGTATTTCTCTGAAGTGAGATTTTGCGAGTGTACTGTGTTACCCGTATGACCTGGCCTTCAACGCTCTTCTAGGTTACCTCCTTCAACGCTGTTCTTGATAGGTGAGCATCACACAGCTCTCCTCGCCTGATGGTTTGTACCAGCTTTTGAGCTTTTTGATTCACCTTTCTTTTAGTTTTGAAAAGAGAACCAACCACGTTCTCTCTTGCTCTTCTGAGAAGCATTAGCACCAGCTGTGAGGTGGAGAGTGTACCCTGTATGAAGCCTGTGTAGTCAGCATAAGCAGGTATATACTGATTTAGTTTTGTGAGTCTATTAAATTTTCAGTCTTAATTCAGTGTACTTCTGTGCACATGGAAGTGTGTTCAGGAGAAATATGATGCTGGAGCATCAAAATGAATGCAATTTATGATAGTACACAGTCTTAAGAGTTTTGATTATTGGTAAATGCTGTGATAAGTTTAAACTTCTCGGCTCTACACCAGCTGTGGTGAGGCGGTGTGGTCCAGTGGGGCAGGCAGTGAGGAAGCCCACGGACAAGTTAACTCCTGTTCGTGTGTGCCTCAGTGCAGGTGCAAGAGCAAGCGGGTTTTAAAATGCAACTGAAATTCAAAAGGTGGCAGCTCAGGGCTGTCCAGAAACCAGCCGTTCTTTTTACCGTGTTCCTGGAATCATGATCTGCTTTGGAAGACCCTTGGCTCTGAGCTTCTGCCTCCAGGTTTTGCCCTGCAACTGCTCTGTGACCTTGAGCTAGTTGTTCCACTTCTGTGTCAGTTATTAAATGTGATGGTGATCTTTGCCTTTTTCCATGTAAAGTGCTTCCAAACCTACAGGTGACAAGAAGAATTGTTCACTATCAATACTTTCACCTGACTAACTCCCCAAGTACTGCATTTTCCTGAGATTAGGTCCATGCTACTGTACAACAGAAACTTCCTCCATCCTTTTCTCCTTTCACCTACTCCATTTTCTTTGTTACCCACAACCTGCTTGCTCAGTTCTCCATAGCTATGGGCATGTAGGGGTAAAGATTTCTGAGCTGGAGGGAAATAAAACCCTTCAGCCTTCTAAGGAGGAGCTGGGGGCCAGGGGAACAGACGAGGGTACTGCAGGGGCAGTTTGGGTGATGTCAGTCCCTGGTTGTTTCATCCCTTCAGTCCTTTCCACTGAAAATTACTGCTTAATCTACCTAAGGGTTGATGCAGGCAATATTGGAAAACCTAGCAAAAGACTTATATAGGAAAATACTCAGATTTGTAGTTTTTAGTTAAGAGTGGAAATTGGTTTTTGTATACCGCTATGTAAGGAAAGCAATTACATGGTCTGCTGGTGCCACTCTGAGCTGCTGTGAAGGAAGGAGGTGTGATGGCTTGTCTCTGCAGCACCAGCCCAGCAAGCTCTGAAAACTCTGCCCTTCTGGAAACACAAGCAAGTCAGCTGTGCAGATGCACTTAGAGTCTGTGGCTACTATAAGGCTGGCTTACTGCCTTTTTCTGGAGGCAGGACCTATTGCAGTCATCTCCTGTGTACGAAGGACATGGATTGCCCATCTTCTTGCCCTTTGTTTAAGTCAGCAGTTAGCTTGATTTGTCTGGTGCCGAATACACTGAGCAGCTCATGATCGAAAACTCTGCTTTTGTCAGGTTTCCTATGTTACCGTGGCTCCCTTACTGCCGATTAGAAGGTTTATACTTGTGTCCTGAAATTAAAATTAATGAGAATACCTTATTTAAAAAAAATGAATTCCAAACTACAACATGAAATTTTATTTCTGAATTTAATTTCTTTCTGACATTGGCACCTGGGTAAAAAAGGGTGGCAACAGAACTGGAGCAAAAGAGAAACCAAGAAAAAAGGGGGAGATTGAATCTCAATGTTTTAATGAACTTTTCCAGTATGTTCAGTTTGGACTTAACTGAGGCAGTAGGTAATGACTGAAATAGCTCTAAGGTAATATGAGAGGTTTAAAACCATGTATGACTTAATTGGGTAGAAAGTGGTGTTTCTGCTTTGCTTTCTTTTCAAAAATCAGAAGGTAAATTTACTGTGTACAGATTGGAGCATATCAGAATGAAGTATTTGATTGCGTTTTCAGAATGTGCTTTTTTTTTTTTTCAAACCTTACAGCTAGCGCTGTAAGGAAACCCTACTAAAAGGAAAAGAAGTTCAGGATTCAGTGCGTTTATACATCAGCATTGATCAGGAGTGGCTGCAAGAACTCACTCATCATGTCCCTACTTGCTGCCAGTTCTGATCAGACAACTGGAAGAAGTTTGCGCGTAATTAATAGAGTTTTGCTCTGTAGACAGAAATTCTTTGATCTGGATGGTTTCTCGCTTTAGGCAGTAACCAGAATGTGATGTACAGTTGAAGCTTGCCTGTTGAAGTCATGCTCTTTTGTTTCCAGAATTAGCTGAAGGCAGATCTTTTCTAGCTGTTGCTCTGGTAACTTTGTTTATGCAGTGTCTCTCTCCTGCACTGTCCCAGCGGAAGAGCAGTTGACCTTATAATTTTGGGGGGTTATGTTTACTTTTTGTTTGCTTTTTTGTTTCTTTTCTGCACATGCCCAGTTGAACCAGTGGATGCCCGCCCAGCTGCAGACAGAGGACTCACCACACGACCAGGTATGTAACTTGCATGGCTTTTACCTAACCTGTGTTTTCCCAGCACGTGTGTGCTCTGCTTGAGCTGACACGGTCACCCTCCCTTTGGTATAACCCTCTCAAATGCAGCGCTGTGCCACAAGCAGGGGAAGTGTTCCCACACAAGCGTCCGCCAGTCGGCACGAGTGCGGTCCGTGTCAGGAGTGTTGGGCGTGGGTACTCACCGAGGGGCTGTGACCCAGAGACCCAGAACTGATGCTTCTAGCACTGTTCTAGGAGTTTGATACCTTTACTTGTGTTTAGAGTCTTAATTCATTCAGTGAAGGAAACCTGGAAACAAGTACAGAGCTAGCTGTACAGCAGTGCCAAAAATCATGGGATCAGGGAACATCCCCACCATACTGGACTATCTCTGCCTTCCAGATTAGATTTCTTCCCCAAGAGCAGGAGGAATATCATCACAAATGAAATGAATGTGTTTTATGCAAATTCTGTAATCTTACTTCAATCTAGCAATGTTCTTGTAATCTCAAAGTTTGTGGTTCTTAACTATTTTAGTTTCAGTTGTCTTGAAAATCTCTTTATATGAAGTATGGGCCTCCTGTGAGGCCCATATTTAATTCCTAAGATTATTCCTTCCTCCCTTCTATTCCCCCTTCTCCCTTTTATTCTCTTACACATAAACATGCATGACACAACTCTTTGGTGTCACTTCCCTAGTGAGAGGATTTTCTCACACTGCCACACTCTAGTTTTAGAGGGAAATGATGTGGTTTAGTCCACTGTATCGGAGTGCTTTGATTGGGGTAATACAGATAGTACTGAAAGTGTGGCTGGCGTAGGTCATGGCTGATCTTTGTGAACGAGTGCTAAGGAGAAGTAAAAAATATTTCAGCATGTGACCATTATGGCCTGAAGTTTCCAGCAGATACAGTAACTTTTCCACTATGAAAATCACATGGGATATTCCCTCGGTTTCTGCTCAAGTGCAAAAGTAGTACTGTCCTGGGGCCTTCGTCACTTTTAGCACAGAGTTTAAGTGCTGCAAAGTCGCGTGCTCTGCTTTCAGCACAGAGAGTGACCCCCTCCAGCCTGGCAAGGACGCACACTGCACTCCTCCATGCAGAGGGATTGTTGCTTCCCTAGAGACTTTGAAATCTGTCGCTGCTGTGCCTGCATTCTGAATTTCACAGCATCAAGTGTCTTACATGTGCATGTGAAATAGGGATTTTCCCCTTTACAGTAGTGCTAAGTGTATCGTAAGAGTAAGCAAAATGTATTCTCTTCACAGTTCCTGGCAGACCTGCAGTTCCTTGTGCTTTTAATCACCAGGTCCAGGCTCCTGCAAATTTGTACTTACTGATACAAGCTCTGGCAATAAATGTCCATCTCATTTTTCACCATTCTTTAAAAACAATTTATCTGCGATAAAATTTCAATTTAACAAAAAAATGAAACTGGTCTGAGTAGATTTTTGAAGGCAGCTTCATACATTTCCTCTAGGAATAGAGGAAAGCAAATGGATACTTAATTAAACTGTGAAATACAGAAGGGATTCTGACAGTTTAAAAATGTGTGCTTTAAAATTGTCTTACTTGCTAATTATAAATAAAATTTCTATGTTAGAGGTTAAAAAAGGAAAAGATACTCTTTTTTCAGTCACTGTTCTTTTGGGATAGTCAGTTTTTATGGTTTTGGGCTATTCATGAAAAAGAGAGAATATTATTCTAGAATTAAAAAGTATTAACAAGGGACCTGAAGGCAGATTAATACATGCAGCTGAGTTTAACATTTGTTTTTGTTTAATCCCTCTGATTTTATGTTGATTCCCTGGAAGGTTTGCCCCCTTTTCGTAGTCCTGACTTTCCAGTTTGTGCTTCTAATTGTTTTGCTCAAGTGAACAACGTGGTGACCTGCTTCTTCAGGGTGAAAATACAGGTGTCATGTCAACCTGCAACAGCCCAAGCCTCAGAATAAGAACAAGTGAATGTTCTGTAGGTGTTCAAAGTTGTTGAAGGAAATCAGCTCTGAAAGGACTAAGACAAACATAAAAACATGTGCCCTTTTTCTCTCTTCCTTTTTTTTTTTTTTTACCACTTTTTGCACACAGAATGTTCTTACCATGACCACTATGATTTTCTTCAGAGTAGGTCAAAATCATGCAGGTGGTCTTTGTCCCTTTCCCTCAAGAGAGCAAGTACTTGGTAGTATTTATGATAACTAGAATCTTGTTACTTCACCTCATAGTTCTCTCTCTTTCAAAAAATAAGTAAGTTGAAGTCCCTGAGTGCAGTCAGGAAATGTGAAGGGTTGTCCAGTCCATAGAGCAGAAGAGCATTTGAATAAGGACCAAGTTTAAAGCATTTACTGGAATTTAAACCAGTTGCCCAAATCCCTACCTCTGTTGCACTCTACCTTGGCTGTCAGCAGTTGAAGCTTGGATTTGAATCTGGTTTACATCAGTCCCAGGAGGAGAGTAATGTTGGGGGGATCCCCATTTCCTAGTGCAGATACAACATCTGTGTGATTCACACTGGTATTTGAAAAGGAGCCCAGTGCTCTCACACACTGTCCTTCCCCTTTCTAATTCACTAGTGGGGGAACAAAAATAAGAATTACACCTAAATCCCTTTCTTGTCGTCTCCTTCCTGAAAAGGAAGTAAATAGAGACAATAAAAGGTCAAATGCAAGGAAAGCATCTACATGTACTAAGCAGTCATCAGTGAGCTATTTTTTAATACAGCGCAAAATGATAATAGATTCATAGCATGTTTCTTGCCATTTATAAATTGCTTCATAGAGGGAGACATTAGAAGGCTTCAATCCAGCCTGACAACTTCCATGGGAAGAGTTTCAAATAGAAAGAATATCTTTCCTTGAGAGCCTCACTGTAACAGCATTTTCAATAGCGTTTCCTTTTCCCCCGTGCCCCAAAGGTCACTTTTTTCACTATGAACATTTAATTTATTGCAGCTGGATTTCCGGTATGTGCTTTTTAGTAACTTTTTCTCTTTGTGTGTGTGCACGTGTATTTACAGAGACAGACGTATGCAGAGATACGTATAAAAATGTGGTTAGGTAGTCATAAGTAAGCTCCTTTTTACTCATTTTAATTCAGTGGGGCTGACCTGTGGAAATTGAGTAAAGATTAAAAAACGTGCCATCAGAATGAGGGTTGCTTAGTATCAGCAGATTTTCTGAAAATCAAGGTGATAAAATAAATAGCCCTCTGTTCAGGGTAGATGGAATTCTCAGTTGCAACTGTAATTATACCACTAAGAGCTGTAATTGTGTCACTCACACGATGGCCCCTAATTCAGAATGCAAGGATCTTATGGTGTTAACTCTGTTACTTTCTTCCATATAGTGCGTTTTGGGGTGGTTTTTTGCATTATCCCAACTCTTTGCGAGTTGATTGTTTTTGCAAACAGTCAATAATTTTGGGGAGACTTTACACGTAAAGCTGCTTCTGTGTCTCTGGCCCTTCTGCTGATAAATCATGACATTTCATCTTCGTTCTATAGAAAGCTGAGGGATTTTTTTTTTTTTATATACACGGTTGCAAGGGCTCTGTAAGCCTAGTGGCTGTTCTGCAGAATCATGAGCACATACGCTGCTGTAGGGACTGCATAGAGCAGCTTAGGGAATTATTTATTATTTTCTTGCCAGAAATTGCCACGTTTTGGGGGTTTTTTCCCTGTCCTAGTGATGTTAGTTCAATACAGTTGTCCTAAACCAACTGTCTGCAGCTACCAAATAAAAACCATGAATGGATTTTTTTTTCCATTAGATTGTTTTGTTTTATAAGTCAGATAGTTATTAACTGTGAATGCAATTACACGTGCATATTCTCAGCACCTGCATCGACCTGCCAGAAAGATTACCAAATTTTATGTTTTGATTATTCATTTTTGCATGCGTGTAAAATAATCTCTGGTATTCTGAGAAATAATTATAACTTTCTATTTTGCACTTATTAAAAAAATAATAACAATAACATTCTTTTTCACACTTATTTTCTACCCTGTAGTCATCCATGAATTTACAAGCAAACCACCGTTTTACTAACTTGCAAGGGGAGACCAGAAAGTTTTAGTTCCATGCAGTCTTAAAAGTACTTACTCCTCAAAGATATTTGATCTGTCCTTACAAAAGCGAGTACGTAATCTTCATTTTAATCTTTATGAGTGAGTATATAATCTTAATTCTAATTTCACTTCAAAATGAAATGATCTGCATAGAGTCATATGGAAGTAATAGTTGCACTATTAGTAATAGAACACGCAGCTCTCTACCTGGGTGATTTTTCAAACACTGCATTCCTTTCCATCCTCCTCTTCTATTTTAGATGAAGCTTTACCCAAAGCTTTTTGCTACACTTGTAACAGGCCTTGATTCAACAAATCTTATATTATTCTTGCCATTATTCAAACACAGACCATGGAGTTACATGTTTTCCTCTATGCAGTTGTTACGTCTGTTGCACTACTTTAGGTTTTCGTGGTGCAGAGACCACCCCAGGCCTGGGAGTTCCAACTGTGCTTCACTTGGAGGTTTAATTTTAAAGTAACTGGAAGACCACAGGCACAGCTAATATCGTTTCTTATACCTTGCAAAACAAGATCACAAAATCTTGCTAGCCTGGAAGCAATTACAAGCAGTGTAGTAGGTAATGTACACCTAATAGCATCCTCAGTGGAAATCATTGTATCTTCTTTTTCTTAGCCTTCTTGACACCTAAATATATATTTATATGTATTTATAACACATAATTTGTTGGATTTTACTAGATGCTTTTAAGCCTCTGTTTTTGATGGCTAAATAATTTTGTCAGCTTTTTGAGGGAGTTGCAGGTTAATGTAGTTAGCAGCTTAATTGTATTATTTTTAAATTTAAGTTATTAGGAATGCAACTCCCTAAAGATCGTATGTAATCCAGAATAAAAAGCCCTAATAATTGTCATCATCTGTGAATTTGCAATGAGGCTGTTGCTTTCACTTTTTTCTTTTACTTTGGCTTTTGTGTTTGGGTTGTGTATTTTGGACTTGGTAGTGAAAAAAAACATAATTTTATGTCAGAATTAAAGGTCTCATCATGTAATTAACTTTTCTATGTACGCTTGCCTTCAGTGCAAGAGTAGAGTGGTATTAGGCAGCCCTTAACTGTTTGCATCTTACCTGATTCACACACCTTTGATAAAAGTTGTGGAAAGACCCTTTTTTCTTCTACAGTTAGTTTTCCCTTCTTCAGTTTTTCCTTCCTCAGTTACTACCTTTGAAAAATAAATCTGATTTTATCACGTAGGTCTAAGTATGTCATCACTAGGACAGGAAAGTGAAGGAACTGGAAATGGAGAAGTCTGTTGAATACAAAGTCTAAGTTCTATAATGTAACATGGTGGAAAGGTGTGTATAACTCCATAGACAATTTTATCTCATACCAGCTATTTAACTTATTGCAGTGCAGAGTCACGCTTCTCTCACTGTACAATCAACTATTTGCAGACGACCACCAGTCTACCCTAGTCATACTTTTAAAAGTCTTTTTCCCCACCTCTAAGGGAGATAAGAGAAAGGGAAAAATAGCTATCAGGTTTGTTAATGCAACAGAAGATTTTTGTTTCTGACCTTTTTCCTGTGCTAGCTCCCAAAGGCAGGTTTTAGTAAGTCTAACAGCATTAACTTCCTAATACCAGCTCCTACTTGTGTTCAGATCCCTTGGCATTTTTGTGGGTTGGTGAGTAAGGCCAAGTTGACCACCAGACCTTGGTTCGCGTGCCCCAAGGCAAAAAATTTCTGGCTGATCTCAAGGGAAAAGATTGTTTTATCTGCTGCATGCTGGAAGTACAGCTCCAGCATTACTGTCTGATGGGAATGAGAGGAGGGAGAGGAACCCTCACAGAATTGCAGCTTTAGGAAAGCCTGAGCCTGTGTTTTTACAGCAGCTGAGACTACTGATGAACTTCTCAGCTTCTGTCGCTCATTGATGTGAAGACCTGTTCTGCCCCCTGAAGTGCTGCTGTAACTCCTGCCTCTGGCATTTAACTGTTTAACTAAAGCTGACAAAGACCCATGGTCTGAGCTGCCATAGCTTGCTTTCATGGAAAGTGTCCAGAGCCCAGGAGCAGAGGTACCCAAGCCCCTTACTCTGCCTCTGGCAGGGGTGCATACAGGATATGTACAGACTTCACCTCTGCCTTACCCCCCTGGCACATACCCTGAGCTTTTGGCAGCCAGCATGTGATAGACTGCCAGGACTGGGAATTGTAGTTTCACCGTCGTGTTTATTAACCCTGGGTGAACCTTTCTTCTTTGCATTTGTTCATTTGTATTTTGAACATCCTCCAGTGAGTTCCACCATCCAATTATGCATTGTGCCAAATTATATATATATACGCTTTCTTATCTTAGTTTTTAGTCTGCTGCGTCAGAGCCATGTTGGAGTTCTGTACTTAGGAGAAATAATTAATAACCATTTCCTGTAGACTTTTTCCTTGTTGTTCGTAGTCCTAGAGAATTCTGTAGTGTTCCCCCTTGGTTGTCTCTTCCAGTCTGAAGACTGCCAATTTGTCTTGTCCTTCTTGTACAGAAATCATTCCATCCCAGTGATCATCTGTCTCTCCCTGTTTTGTATCTCTTCTTCTAGTTCTTCTGCCTTTGTTTGAGGTGGGGTGACCAGAATGGATATCCAGATTTAAAATGAGGATGCATCATTCATATAGAGGTGTAATGATGTTTTCTGTTTCCTCTATCCCTTCATCACTACTCCTAGCTTTCTCTTTGCCTTTTTGACTGCCACTGAGCTGCCAGCCCATAAAGAGTTATCCACAGTGACTGCAAGGTCTCTGTCCTGGGTGGAACAGAGCTAATTGAGAGCCTGTTTTTGTGTATGTATAGTTAGGGCTGTTTCACTTTACATTATATCAACATTGAATACCATTTCCCTTTGCCTGTGCACTCAGAAATTGTAATAGCCTTCTGCAGTTCTTTGCAGCTGGTTTTACTTTGACTCTCCTCTTTTTTTTCTTTTTTGTCAATAAACTTTGTCACGTCACTGTTTGCTCCCTTACCCAGATCACTTTACAAACAGCACAGCACAGACCCTTGTGGGACCCTGCTGGTAACCTTCCTCCCTTGTGAAAAATGGCTGTGTATTTACACTGCATTTCCCTGCTTTTAATCAGCTATGGAAAGCTGTGTAGGATTTTCCCTCCTAATCCTTGCCACCTTAACTTCTGCCAAAGCGTTGATCGGGGACCTTCTCAAAGGCTCTTTTGAATTCCAGATTCACTCCAAGACAAATCACTGCTTTCCATGTGCTTCCTAACTCTTCCAGTGACCTCTTAAAAGGTTTGGGAGGCAGGCCTTCCCCCAACAAGACAAGTTGATGCATCACGGATGTGTCTCCTGAGTGTATGGGTATGTTCTGATCAACATTCCTAGCCTCGGTGAAGGCACCAGCTGCAGCAGTAGACTTGTGTGGTTCCCCAGGCCCTTGCCATGGGGGAGTTCCCACGTGGTGCTTTTGCCAGCGTGTCTAAGGGGCAGCAAGTGTGGCCGTGCTGCCTCTTCAGCCCACAGGGCCAAGTCCCAGGAAAGCCCTTTCCCCCAGCTCTTTAATTTATGTGAAGCACTGCTATTCCACTGTTGGGTTTTTCCCCCTCTGCTTTTAACCCTAAAAACAAGAAGGCAGGGGGAAGGGGTTGAAGAGGCAAGCCTCTGTGCAGCCAGATACATGTTCTCAATTTCTTCACTTCCTGTTGATGCAGGTGTAGGGGCTATTTTAAGATGATGCGCAAAGGACAGTAAATTATGTTCTTAGTTTGGAAAACTAACCATAGCTATTTCAAGAACAGAAAGTTAAACCGTTTTTCAGGTTCCATATGGGTTTTATTGCCTTCATCTCCATTTCTTCCTGCATTTCATTGACAGAACATCATGATTTGTTTTCAAACTGCAATTCCTTAAGTACGTTACAGTTTGTGCATTTCAAAAGGGTCTCTTGTACATAAATGTCATAATATACTTGTGTCAGTACTGTAATGTGGCATCAAAAATCAGATGCCTAATAAAGCAATTTGACATCTTCAGGTGCTTTATTCCTTTAAAAAAAAAAAAATTGACTAAGGCCAAATTTATGGGGTAGTCAGACTTTTCAAGAAAATAACCATAAATACTTTGCTGCATGAGGATGATCCTTGTTGTCTCTTTCGCATGGTTTACTGTGAAAAGAAAGATCAGAGTCCTAGAATAGGATCATCTGTACAGAGGAGTTCTCAGGAAGGTCTGTTCTTGCGGACTCATAATGCAAAAAGGCATTCAATGAAAAAAGAAATTGCACATTCAGAGGCAATAAAAGGGCAATAATTCTTGTATCGAGTGCTGCTTTAGGCTGTGGAGCTCATTGGTACATGGAGGTCTTTGAGCGTCCAGGGAGACGGTGGAGCAGAAGAGCGTTCAGTAGTGTTAAGAATTTAAAAGAGGTTCTTTCTCTGCATCAGAGCTTAAGGTCACCCCAAAACACTAAGAAGCAGAATGAACGTTTGGAGAAAAGGGTTGGAGTGATAAAATCCTAAAATAAATATAGACAGGGAGTATGAACCTGTTTGTTCTTGCCATGTTATAGAGGATGAGGAAATAACTTCTCACAAACACGATGCTTCTGCAGTGTTTGTACCTCCAAGAAATATAAATGTCAGTCAGTTGGTTCTGAGAAGGAAAATAACCAGCTACATGAATACCCACCCATATGTTCTCTATAAGCCAGAGCCAGCTTTTCAGGGCAAAACATTCATGGATGCATATATAGGATGCACTGCTCAGCTGTTGTAAGTCTGGCTCATTCGCCTGGGGCTATTTTCCAGGAGGAAATCCTTGCCTTCTTTCCAGTTAGACACGTAAGGGGAGAACACGACTGCAAACTATCTACAATTAAAGTCGCTGCAAGCTTTGCTTATTTGCTTTAGTGCATGTTTCTGATCAAGAGGGACAGTTATCATCTCTCAGGCAGAAGTCAAGACTTGAATCATACTGATTCTGAGCAGTCTGAAATATGAAAACAAATAAGAACTGTGTAGAATTCACAAACATTTTAGTAAGTCCTATTTGTGTGTGTTTGTGCAAAAGGTACAGACTCACAAGAAGCAAGAAAATCTGGGGTTCCCCACCTCACACCATGAGTATGTGTTTTTTCCTCACAGCAGCCTGAGCTTGAGGAGGAGGAAGATTTTGGCCTAAACACTAAGTTTTCTTGACGTTGCTGAAGAGGCTGTCAGAGCAGATCTGTCTGCATCCTGTGAGCCAAATCAGGAGGCCGCTGTTGGTCGCTCACAGCTTAGTTCTTGCGGTGTTTCACGCTGAAAGCCTTCGATGCTTGTACCAACGTAGCTGCACGGGATTAAGGAGCGCTTAACAGAGGAGAAATTTTACCAGCTCATTCTGTGTCACCTCAGTGGGACTGAAACATCCAATGTACCTCACTTTCCTCCCGGTTCCCTTTCACGTTGCATCCCACCTCCTCCACGTGAATGATACCGTAGCCTTCTGCCGTTGTAACGGTTGAGGGAAGCAGAGCGTAACTGCGTTGTTGGCTTTAATTAATTGTCATTGCGGTACAATGCAGGTTCCGGGTTGACCAATGTTAAAACGGAAGAGATATCTGAAGTGAAGATGGATGCAGAGTTCCGACATGACTCGGGATACGAAGTTCATCATCAGAAGCTGGTGAGTGAACAAACTGTGCTTTCCACACGTGGGTTTCCAGTTGCAGATTCAGTCCTGAGCTGGTGGGTCAGTTATGGCCGTGTTTCCCCTCAGTGCTGTGGGTGCTGAACGTGCCAACAGAAAGTTTTCACGTGAAGAGATTATGATTTTTCTGATTCTCTCTTAAATGAGAGTAAACCTGGAATAATTTCAGCAGAGAGGATGGAAAGCCATGAAGTCTCCCATGAGAGGAAGTTCTGACAGTTGCTGCACTGCGGTGTGACTGGATGTGGTCACACAGGCAATGCTTGTCCATCTGTCGTGGTCACGTAACTGAAGAGAAGGGATGCAGAGGAAGGAAAATGCTAGCTAAGTTTAAAAAAAGAAATAAAATGTTTGATGGAGACACACAGTATGGTGCAGCAAGAAATAGAGTGACACCGTTTCAGGAATAGATTCCTTTTCTATCCAAACAGATGGTGGTGGTACATGAAGGAAGCTGAACTCCATCATGGAGCATAACCTTTTGCAAGATTGCTTGCTTGGGATAAGAGGAGATTCTCCACTGGCCTTAATTTTAATTTGTACCTGGCTGTATATGTGTGTTTTGTTCCTTCAGGTATATTAAATTATTGACAGGTAAAGGGCAGGTAGGAGCAAAATATTGTTCCCCGACTGAACTGTGCTTCTTATGAACACAAAAATAACAACTAAAAGCAATGTAAGTAAGAACAAGTATCTTCTAAAAGCTTTTTTTCAGTCCCTTAATAAGTAATGAAGAACCCATACAGCGGTTTTGACTATAAACCTTTTATGCTTCCTCTTTTGTAAAGGTATATTACACGATGAGATTTCAGTTCCGTGACTTTCAATATCCTGATACTAAACTTAAAAGCTTTTTTTCCTAATATATTCTTAAAGCTAAGTAGTGCTGAAAATTAAAATTAACATGGGGCTCAAATTTGCATTTGAACTAGGCAATCACTGTGTGAAAAGATACTCTGCCATCTCTTTGATGCTGAGAACTGAGAATTCCCAGTTTAACAAGCTAATCCAAAATGCATTAGCACTAATTTGGGAAATTCTGACGTGCTTAGCTCAGATGGGTTAGACAGCCTGATGGGGTAAGCCTGTGCAGTTTGCTGAGGGGAAGGAACTTGCAGGAATGTGGTTTAGACACAGTAGTTCTTGATCCTGTATCACATGCGCTTCCCAGCGGCAACTAATGTTTAGGTGGTTTGATACCATCCCGAACAGTTCAGTGCAGGAAACTGCCCTTACCCTGGTGGCTCCTAGGGAATCATTGCAATTCCCACACATGGGTAATCAGCAGGATGCTGGAAATGGGGCCTTGACAGCTTTTTTAAGCATTTTATGCCTTACTTCTTACTGACAGGGGCAACCATTATTTAAAAATCAGTAAGCTGTCCTCCAGGTTATCTTTGTAATGGAGACTGGGCAAGGAATCTGGTGTTGCTGGGAAAGTACTGGGCTGATGTCTTAAAGAGCGCTGCTTGCTTACCGTGTGCCATAGCCTAGCTGATGCCCTTCTCCATCACCTTTAATTCAAAAGCAGTAAGCAGAAAATACATCATCTGTGGTTCCCTTCTCCTGTGCCCTGGTAGGATTTACTGAAACAGCCTCCTTAGGACATGGCTTTGAATTCAGCTGCAGGTTGTATTTTACATGCAAACTTCTGAACTGAGCTGAAATTGCAGTTGTTTTCTCTTTTATGAGTGTTCACGTTTGAACTGTACATTCAGTTGATTTCCGTGGCTCAGAGTGCTTAGGGCCTCCCTCTGTTGCACATGTACATTAGCTGGGGCATTTCACAGCGCTCTGAAACAATGGGGCAACAAAATTTCAGTCCTGGGCAGGTAAAACTGACAGAAGAAATTATTACTTCACATCAGGTTATGCCAACCAACACTGTCCATTGTTTGCACTTTCTAGTGAATTCCTAACCTTGTTTAAACACACTTCTTGCTTATGACTGGGAACAACATAAATATTTATACTGCATGCTTTAATACTTCTCTGAGGAAGATTGTGTTTCTTAAAAGAGTGCAAATGTTATACAGCTCATTATAATTCTCAGTTGGTTTCCTGCTTCCCTCTGCATTTTTGTTAAAATACTTGTCAAAGTATTTAGTCATTCAGAGTGAGGTAGTCTTACAATTCTGTGAATGTAATTTATTCTCTAATCCTTTTTGCCCATTTTGGTTAAAAATAATAATAATAGAAGCCGCTATTGACAGGCGGACAGAAGGTTTGTAAAATATGCATAGATGTAAAATAATCCAGCATATTCCTTGAATACAAAAGAGGACAGAGAAAACCACCCACGTTTCATACCTGCTCCTGTTGCTAAAAGTCAGTCTTACTAAACACATAGTCAAGCATCTTGCTGTCCGCTGTTCTGCCTTACCAGTACATGCGATTCAAGTGGGTCTGCTCTGGTTTTCACACAACCGTTACCTGGCCTAGGCCTCACATGAGTATTGTCATCGTCCCAGTGTAGCGCATTCTCCCTCTACCTTGCAGAATCTTGAAGCATCCCTCGGTGGGCACTTAAATCAGCATGCTTTGTTGGACCCTTGTCTCCAGCACGAGAATTTTCTCCCAGCTGTTGCGGGCAAGATTCACTCTTGTCCTAAAGGTCTTCACTGCTTTTTCATAGAAGAAATGCACCACAGTCCCCAGAAGCTGCACAGATGTAGATTTATGAACCTTTTGATGATCAGCTTTCTAAAAGTAAAGAACTGTTTATGCTCCCTGGTTACTCCTCTACAGGGTTATCAGTCATTTTGCAATTAGCTTGACTCGCTTACCCCAGAAAAAAAAGCAGCTACTGTCTAAGACCTGTGCGAAGCGGGGTCGTGGCGATGGATCTGTCCCTTAGCCACAGCACTGCTGCACCGCAGGCAGTACAGATTTCCCAAATTGCTCTTCTCCAGCCATGAGAGCTTTGTGGTACAGCGATCCAGGTTTGAATAATGCGGTTGACATGCATTGCTGTTTAATACTGATACTTCACTAGGCTTTGTATTGCTGTAGCAGCTGGACAGGTTAGCCAAATATTCAGTGATCTTTTTATGAACCACCTTCCTTTATTCCTCTGTTGTAGGTTTTCTTTGCTGAAGACGTGGGTTCAAATAAAGGTGCCATCATTGGACTGATGGTGGGAGGTGTTGTCATAGCAACAGTGATTGTCATTACTTTGGTGATGCTGAAGAAGAAGCAGTACACATCTATTCATCATGGGGTTGTGGAGGTAAGGAAAGACTACCAAGCACAACTGGTGTCACGTGTACAGCACAGTCAACACGCTGGTCTACAAACATATTTACAGAGGAAGAAACCATGGTTTTGACTAATGTTCAGAGCCAGAGTGGTTGCATCTAGCAGAGGTGGAATCAAATGGCCCTATTTTCTAAATGCAGACACAATATAAGCCATGTTAAGTTGGGTGTAAAACCACAAAAAGCTCTTCTGGAACTATCCTAGACCAATCACCTTGTCATATGAAAGTTGATTTTATAGGAAATATAAGAGTAGCCGATGAGCAGATACTGCTCAGAAGGAAAAATCTGGTTTTACTGTTGTCAGGAATTCACATGCACAGATTTCTTTATTTAGCTCGCAAATAAACATTTGAGGCAGAACTTTTTGGATTGTGCTGTACTACACTACAAGGATTTTCCCTCTACAGATATTTTATTACTTATTGTTCCCTAAACAAGGTTTTCTTTAGCCACCAACAGCATTTGATTTATGACTAATCTGAAACACATAGGTTTGAGAAACAAATAATATGTAACACTGTCATATGGGATTTTCAAGATGAAACCCCTTGGCTCTTTTCAATCTGCCATGTGAATTTGTGGTCAGTTTACAGTAACTTAAAATACCTCATCCATTGCTTGGATTTAAGACAAGTTCTCTGTAAGGAGAAAAACTTAATTATGAGAACTGGAAGGGGGTTCATGTAACTTTTTTCCCTTTGTTTATTGATACCTAGTTTGCTGTGTGAGTGTCTGGTTTGTGGAGATTACTTGTATTAACAAGCACTTGAGACACTTTACATGTGTTTGCCTTCCAAAAATGGTATTGTACATTTTTGATTGAAACTAAGCCTTGCTCAGGTCCACAGTTTACGTTGATTTCACCTTGCTTTGGTCTTGCTGGAGACATGCATGCCTCCTGATCCATGTATTCCGCTGTCTGGGGCAATGAAGGGTCTTAAAAATATTTGAGTAAGCCTTTCTCTTAAGCCTGTGTGTTCCGGTGTACACACTGTGGTTGCCTGTGTGGTGTGAAACCTTCCAAGGAGACGTGGTCAGAAAAGCGCCAACTGATTGGGGTGAGATTTCAGCTGACAGCAAGCCATGCAGAATTTTGGACCAAGAGGGAGAAAACAGCAAGCGGGAATCTCAGCTTTAAATTCCCATGTGAAAGCTTCCGCCCCAATTTTTAGAGAACTGAAACAGGTTGTAGTTGTAAACCACCGAGCTGACAGCTGCTGCCAGCAGTTGTGCAACCGGAGACCCTCCTGTGGTAGAATTTAGCAACAACAGAATGGGTCAGGAGGCTAGCTGGGCCAGAGCCCCAGATCAGACGTCGAGTGCGGACATACCGTTACTGCAGGCCAGCCTTAAAAATTCAGATGGGCTTCACCTGATGGAATGACATGATAAAGGTAATCCTGGATTCCTACGAGCTTCCTTCAGTGACGCTGAACTTGGAAATGTTGGACTATAAATCACACGCACAAGCTGAACAAGTAATTCGTGTCCAAGTGACAGCATCACTTAGGGAATAAAAGATTTTACCGATCAAACCATAAAGCTGTGGCATGTGGATCTACCAAGAATATTAGTCGATTCATAGTACCACACTGTAGGTGGTGTCGCCCTTTAGATTTGCTGCATTGTGTCTGGCATTGGCAGGCAGGATTCCTTATTCTGCCAGACTTGCTCTGTGGTCTTGGCAGACTGCACAGCCTCTCTGAGCTTCTCGCCCGCAACAAAGGCATACCATCTATTTTTGTCCTAGGTTGGTGAAAGATTTGTAGCACTTACTTTTGGGGGGGAAAAAAAACTCCCAAAGATCCATATACCATTGATGTTTAATATTAAAATGTCTCCAAAATTAAGCTGTTCCATTCTAAAGAGGATTAATTTATTTAGCAGCGGTGCCTCTTTAATGTGCTGTGCACGAAAAAACATGAAGGAGCAAAATCACTTGATGTAAAAATAACTACATCAGCTCTAGGTTGGCTTAGTACATTTTAACAACTCTTGCAACCTGTTTCTTGCACGTCAGAAGTTACTATGAGAATTTACCTCTGTGAGAATGGATGCAAAATTACAAAACAGGTACTGTTCCACCTGTATTCTCTCCCAGAAAGTCAGCTCCAGCTGTAATACTTTTTCTCGTTTCACTATTTCTGTAACAAAAGATGTTAGTAAAATCCTGTTAGCCTTTTTTTGAAGCTCAGGGGGAATACACTTGTCCTATGTAGAAAAAGTGTTATTTTCTTCCAAGTCAGAGAATATAAAGGTTTCCAAGTGGTTCAGCCTCTGAAGGCGGGCTGTCACCGCCAATAAGTAAATGACCGAGCAACTGAAAATTACATACTATAGATGCAGGTAGGAGCTCCAACGAACATCGTGAGGCGTGTTTTGCTGGTGCGCCCACCCCAGCTGTCTGCAGGAGGTCCGCTTCCTCTGTGAAAGCAGGTGGCAGAAGAGATTCTCACCCCTCCAGTGCTCCAGACTACAGCCGACTGGCTCAACTCCTCTTTCAGGATCTCCTCAGTGAAGCTCACAGCACCTCCAGCAGGAGCATGTGGAGAGAGGTGACAACGGGAGGGCTCACAGCAGGAGCAAAGAAGCCATTAACATTGCTGTAGTACTCTCCAGCGTCCGATCTGCGGGTGTATATCCGGCAGTGTCCGCTTACCATTGTTTGAACAACAGTGTTGTATGCGGTGCATCTCCGAGGGCTGCCAGCAGTTCCCATTGGGGCTTTCCATGTGTCTAGAGGCAGCATGTGGATTTTTCTGCATCATTACCATCTTCCTGACTCCACGTTAGGATTTTCTGTGTGAAAGATCCATAAGCCGGAGCAGGAGAGGATGGATGGACAGGCAGCCTCAAAGGAGGTTACCTACCTAACTAAACTGTTTTCTCGAGAGCCATTGTGTTGTAGAAAAGAGAAGTGTCTCGGCTGCTTCTCAGCAGCACCAGAGTACCCACAGCTCTTACGTGCTGTGTTCAACTTCTGCCGCCTCCATAACGGGTGCAAAAAGCTTCTTAAAATGGTAATGTGCTTTAGGGATTTACTGACAAGTGGATAATCGGGTTCAAGGCATGTCGTTTGGCAGAGCAGTACCTGGGGCAGAGGTGGAAAGGAACGAGAGGAACAGTTGGGCAGAGTCGGAATGGGTACAAGTGAGTGGGAGAGGAGACATTTGGGATAAGTGATAGTCCACGTAGGTTGGCGGTGAGATGGATCACCCTGCAGCAGACAGCTGCAGGAAGGAAAGGAAGTAGTCATTTTAAAGTCTAAAGGGGAAATTAAAGAAAAAAATTACTAAGACTGCAAGTAGAAGCCTCAATAAATCCCTTTCATCTACAAATGCTCTACTTCAGAGGTTATTGGACTTCCAGTAGGAAATAGTTTTATCAAAGTGGGGCTTTTTAATATGGAATACTGTGCAAGGGTGTTAAAAATTGTCTGATTTTACTGTTCATCGTTTTTTTTTGTAATCTTTCTCCTCCCTGATTTTCTTCCAAGTTTCTCTAGTTTCTCATCAATTCTTTAGTTTCTTCTGCTGTGCAATTTGTATGAGTCTTTTTTATTTATGCTGTTGTCTTACCCTGTTTCTTTCCTGCAAGCAGGTTATGATGTGTGCTTATCTCATTTTCTAGTCCTGAATAAGAAGTGCTGAGTGGGAGGCTTAAGCTAAAATGGGTGACAGAGTTCAGTACAATGTGGTTTGGAGCTTAAATACGAAGAAATACAGCCTAGGGTCTGGTGCACCGCTCCTTTGCATCCCAGCCTGGTGGGGGGAGCCTCCTAGTAAGGAAGATGCTGTCAGGCACGCGTTGGTACACAGAGACCCCTGATCCCTCAGCCCGAGCGCTTTGTACTGAGCATCAGTTTCGTGCTAGAAGAGAACCTTCTAGAGCTGTCGGTAGTTGTGAGCTGTGCGGCTCCCGCTTCTTGATTTGGAGAAGCACCGGCTACTCCTGTGTATGCAGGAGTGATGTTGCAGTGCCCAGGAACTAGGGCTGACATGCTACAGCAGCCCCCCCCAAGGAGAGGAAGGGTCGCTTGTCCTCTGTGCCTGCCCTGTATTCTTAAGTGCTGTTTGAAAGGCTACAGGGATGTTTGCTGTTTTCCCTGCGTCGTTCTCCTCGTCGCTTCATGGCCACGTTAGTTTGTGACGGCTTCAGCGGCAGCAGATGGCACGCAGGGCCCTTGTCACAGCAGAAATCGTTAACACCCCCAAGTGCAAGGTCCTGCACCTGGGTCAGCGCAATCCCAAGCACCAGTTCAGGCTGTGCAGAGTGGATCGAGAGCAGCCCTCAGGAGAAGGACTTGGGGGTACTGGTGGATGAAAAGCTGACCATGAGCCGGCAGTGTGCACTGGCAGCCCAGAAGGCCAACCGTATCCTGGGCTGTATCCAGAGAAGTGTGGCCAGCCGGGCGAGGGAGGGGATTCTGCCCCTCTACTCTGCTCTGGTGAGACCCCACCTGGAGTGCTGCGTCTAGCACTGTGGTTTTTCCCTCCCCGATTTCTAAAGCAAGGGAAATCTGGAAAGAGCAGATTAAAGCAAGAGTGCCAACTCTGAACAGGATCTCAGTGCCTGAGAGCATGTCACAGGAGGTGAAGAAATAGATGTATTTTGGGTTTGTTGCATAAGAGAATTACTCCATGCAAATCCACTTTCAAAAGATAAAGCCAGCCTTTGAATGGCAATATTTTAACATCAGAAAAAGGCCAAGTTACATCGCAGAATCAGAAATCCAGGGAGCACCTTGTCAGCTCAGTCCAGTGATCCTTTCTGCCCGGTATCCTGTTCCCTGCTGGGCAGGAGTCAAGGGCTCTCTGGAATGCTCAGGACTCCCAGCTATGGAGAGTTTCACAGTAGCTTGTGAGCAACAGCGGTACATGACCCCTGAAGTTGGGCATTTCACAAAAATGTGCCATTACAGAGTAAGAAAATGAGATTTGGTGGAATATAGTGTTGATTGAAAATGCAGTTTGAGGGTTGGAATGAGGAGATTTGGAAGCTGCACAGGTAGGAAAACGGATCAGATTGGTGGTTACGATCTGAGCCATCCAATACACATGCCACACGCAGAACGGTTTCTTAGGTAACAAATAAAAGAACATCAGGACAGAAGATCGCTCCGAGAGGAGCCATTTTCAGGTGGTGCTGTGGGAAGGGGCGTCCTGTGCTATAACTTACCCCAGTAAAGGAATGGCTGCAAAAGTTCTGAGCAGCCCACATTTGTCCCAAGCGTGGAAGAACGTATGCTCAGTCTTTCTCCAGGGTGTCAGGTAGCTTACCAAAGGCCATGGGCTGTCCTGACTATGCTGTTATTTCCAGTACTTTGGAGTAGATTTTGAATGAGTATCAGACATAAAATTACTTCTCCTTTGCTTTTATATTAAAAGGTTAGAGTAAGTTAACCCACTCTTATAAGGATTCTTGGGAGAATACACTTTCCACTATCCAAAAGGACATCTTTTATGCTGAAAGTAAATGGGTGTTTTTCCTAAAGGTCACTACTTAAAGGAATCCACAGGGAAATGTTCGTACCTAATGCTTTAGCGTAGACTCTTAGGCGCCTTCCTGATTTTAAATTTTTGACAGTGTGAAATTCGCTCTGTACCTTCTCCTTGAAGAGCTCTCGGAGGCGAGGCGTGACAGGTCGCAGATGGACTAGCTCACGAGCAGGCTTTCTTAGCTCCCTTCTCATCAGTGCGTAGCGGGATAGCCGGGGTACGGTAGGTGTTGAATACGCAGCAGCTACGCGGCAGAAGTCAAACACCTAATTAACATTTAGAGCCTGTTCTCGCCCACTGTAATTTGTTGGAGTTTTGTATTATTCTCATGTTCAGTGAAGGAAGAAAATAATTTGTGGAGCAGCAGGTATTCAGGGGGGAGGTCTTGAATGAGCTGCCTCTGTGCCTGTCTTCCACGTAATCAAGCAGGGTCAGTTTTTGTTAGGCATAAACACTTACACCAGTGCAGACACAGCAAGCTTTTTGTCACTCAACTGAGCCAAACTCAGCCACGGAGCCAGAGAAGTTCCCGTTTCCATGAGTGCAGTGGGATTGCTCACCTTGTGCCTGCCTACTCTGGCGTTGCCTTGCTACCCTCGTTTTATTTTTTCCAATCGTTTTTTCTTGGTCTTGAGACCACAGCATCTGCAGCAGATTTGGGAGCACAGAACAGGCCGAAGGCAGCCGCAAGCTGCTTCCTTCGGCTTTTTAGCGAGCTGTTTCTTTGCTTTTGAGACAAAGTTCATCCCGAGTACAGATACCAGTACATAAGCAAGGCGGGGCAGAGGGGAACACGTGACCTCATCATGGGGGGCTGGTGGGGAGATGCAAAATACATCCCTTGGTTTTGTTTGTGGAGTTGCGCACTTCCTGATCCGGACAGCAAAAACTAAAGCTGGTACTGCTGCGTTTGGTCAGCTGGCTTTGAATCCTGCAGCATGCCCCGTCCCTGGAAGTGTCCAAGGCCAGGCTGGACGAGGCTTTGAGCAACCTGGTCTAGTGGAAGGTGTCCCTGCCCATGGCAGGGGGTTGGAACTAGATGGTCTTTAAGGTCCCTTCCAACCCAAACCGTTCCGTGATCCCGTGAATTCAGCACGCATCTGACGCTGGCTGTTTGCTCTCGCGGCAGGTGGATGCGGCAGTGACGCCAGAGGAGCGCCACCTTTCCAAGATGCAGCAAAACGGCTACGAAAATCCCACCTACAAGTTCTTTGAGCAGATGCAGAACTAGGACACCAGAGCAGCCTCGCGCCTTGGACAGCGGAACGATCGCTTCACTGCCCATCGGTGTTCGGTTCTAGAATGATGTGGGAAGGAAGGAAAACGCTCTGTTTTATTATTTACTCATTATCGCCTTTTGACAGCTGTGCTGTAACACGAGTAGATGCCTGAACTTGAATTAATAAAATCAGTAATGTATTTTCTCTCTCTTTCTCTTTACATTTCAGTCTTTACACTACATTATTAATGAATGTTTTTTGTGTACTGTAAAGAGGTTAGCTGTATTTAACTAGTGCATGGATAGATTCTCTTTCCCAATTATTTATCATGTAGCTCCTTAGCCAGTTGTATATTATTCTTGTGATTTGTGACAAAAATTAAATCCCGATTGAAATATGCTTTAAGGATTGATGGGGGATGCTTTCTGTGTCTGTGGGGTTTAGCTGCTTCTCCTTGCTGAGCGTTTTTTTTCTGATCACTATGCATTTTAAAGTAAAACAGCGTTTTTTTAAAAAGTATTCCAGATGAGTTACTGAAATTCTTTTCCTCTGCAGCTGCATTTTATTGTACAGATTGTTGCTCCTGCTGTATTAGTGATGTAGAAATCATGGGAATACACATTCGTTTCTTTGTGCCTGTTTTATGTGCACACTTTAGGCATTGAGAGGTAAATTTTATTTTCTTTCCATGTATCTTTTTGATCTCTAAAAAAAAAAAATATTAAAAAGAATCCCTGTTAATTGTGAGCACTTCTGGGGGGGGAAAGTGCCTGCTGGTCGAAAATTAACAGGGATCCTCTGCAGGATGATTGTACAGAACCATTGCTTATGGATTGATAGCTTTCTACACTGTGTTACATAAATAAATTAAGAAAAACAAAACGTTTGGGCAAGAGTTTTCTTTGGAGGCAGAAAGCAAAGATCTCTGAAAGCCACTTCAGTGGAAAACGTGGATGTTCACACTGAGAGAGGGTTGGGAAGGGATTTTCCTACAAGGATCGCGGCACTCGCAGCCAGACCAGCGCGGAAGGAAGGCAGCAGCAAGACGGGGTGGGAGTGAGGGGCACCGCCTCCGGCACTCCTGCTCCTCTGAGGCATCAGCTCTTTCTGGTTTTCCTTCTCCTTTCTTTCGGTTTGTATGATAGTGTTTTACTGTAAATAAATACGTTCCCGGAGGAGCCCCGTTGTAGTGCTGTGTGTCTGCGCCGGCCGGCCGCCCTGGCTGGGGCAGAGGAGCGTGGTGTGCGCGACGAGCCGCCCTCCTCCCTGCCCGTCACCGGGAG
>NW_010239217.1:0-4727 GCF_000690775.1 Eurypyga helias
CAAAGCTACGCTGGGAACTCTTACCATTATGGAAGAGTTGTGTGCCATTGTTCAGGGCTAGCCTCGTGCCTGCTTGGTTTGCTAGTAAAGAGGTTTTAACACATTTCAAGAGTGAGCAGAACTCAGAGCTGTAAGCAGGCTTCCTTTCTCTGATGGGCTGCAGGATTCATCTATGTTTGACAAACAGGTCAGAAGAATGTGGAGAAAAAAAAAGAACAAACACCGAGAAAAAACAGGAATTAAGCTTGCAGCCACCTATATGGAAGACAGACTTTTGCGGGTGAAATGTCAGGTGACATCCAAGTTATAGCAAAGACCTGACACTTTGGCATGATTTAGTTGTGACAATTTTTTATATTCATTGCTGCCATGTCTGAATTTTGAAAGGCTTCTAACATCTACTTTCTTAAGCTTTATGCATAAGAAATAACTAGTCTGTTTAACCTCTTCAGGACAGGGACTATCTATTCCTTTATGCATGCATAATAATTAAACCCAGCATCTAGATGTTTCATGGGAGTCTGAAGCATTCAAACTGAATGCATGAGGAACAGGCATTCCCTTTAGTTTAATTTGAAAACATTACCCTTATTCTTGTCATACTGCCTAAATGAATATGATCTTCCAAAGAAGAATTGTCCCTTTCTACCTATTGCAAACACTTAGAGCTGTGTTTACACCTCAGAACACCTGGGCCTTACAGTGGGAATCCTGGCCCCATGCTTACCTGCAAAGGTACAAGCAAGCCACTGTAAAGCATGACATCAAACCAGCTCATTAAGAGAAACTCTGGCAGTTATCAATTACACTGTTGAATGGAAACATTTGTCAGAGCTCATGTACAGTCAGGCACCCATAGGTAATGAAGCAGTAGCTAATTACCTACCAAGTCTTTCCATTTACTTGATTGAGTTTGGCAAGTAGATACAGCATGTGAAGCCACCATTCTGCAGGGGCTTAATGCGTGCACTTAGGGACATTATCTCTTCCTGGGAGGAAATCACTTTTCTCCCTTAATGTTTCCACAAAGAGCTAGTAAGACCCAGGAAATACAACTGTGCATTTGGCATCTGACATTCATAAAACTTCAGCGCTCCCTGTAAGCAGCCGAGACTAGAAGCAAGACTTGGCAGGCACAGTAAATTCTTCAACTTAAAGCAGCCATAGCAGCCACCCTTGGCACTCCTGACACACAGCACTTACTAGATAAAGGATTTTCCATGAGAGAAGCTGACAGCTGCCCTTCAGGTGGGTTGAAAAAGACATCTGTGAAAGAGAAAGCTGTTTGCTACACATCGTTGCTTTTGGCCTTAGGAATCAAATTCATGCTTCAAGACTGAAAAGTTCCTGCCTGTATTCATGACTTCAAGTAATCACACAATGAACTGTGAAACTCAAATTGATGTTCTTCAGCTTATTTATGTTAAATATGCTAAGAGAAGTCTTTTTTTTTCAGTGGAAAGAGGCATCCGTCTGCTGAAGTTCTTTAACAGCCTGTTTTTCCATTACACTGCATCAGGAAAAGAAATCCCGTAGCCTTCTGACTGAGATAAGCACATAATAAACTCCCTAAATCTAATGGGTGTCTCTGTCTTTTCAGTTGATCTCAGGAGCACTTTTTTTAAAATCTAGAATATTTGGCTAAGGAAGAACGCTGCTACACGAGGAGTGCTGTGCTGGGGGAAACCCAGAAACCATGAATGGCTGTAGCCTCTGCTGATGACACAAACCATCTCTTCTGTTGTCACTGCTCCAGTGTGACAGCAGCCATTCTCAGCACTAGTAGCAAGCAGAGATGACACAAACAGTTTCACAACAGTCACGGCTATGGGATAGCAGGGCATCTCATCTCTGGTAACAATTAACTTACAGTTATTTCCTTTTGTTATTAAGCTTGGCAGAATAATCTCGAGATGTAATTCCTACAATAGGATAACTTGGTCAAGTCTAGCATTCCCTAAGAAAGTGTGGGATTGTACACAGGAGCATACAGCTGGCCAGTGAACAGCCTGCCACTAACAGAAAGGGCACTAAACCCTCAATACTACTCAGAATTTGTCACTTTAGTCTGGTCACTCAGTACTTGGTAACTGAAGTTAACCACTTGGCAAAGTGTATGCAGAGCAGGGACCCTAGGGAAAAGAGACCCAAGACAGTCATGTTCAAGAAGAGGAAGTGAGAAAAGAACAGTGTTTTGGAAAGAAATTAGTGCTGCACTGATAGACAGTGTGGGGTTTGAGGACTTGGAAGCATGTGCCTTTCAGAGAGGGAGCAATATTACCAAAGAGGAAAAGGCCAGGGTAAGAGAAGTAAAATGGAGACCGTAAGAAAGATGGATTTCAATGACAGCTTGAGAGAAGCACAGGAAGTGAGAGGAAGAAATGAAACCAAAATTGTTACCTTGACATTTAAAACCACTTTCTTACAGGTTCCTCTGGAACATCAGTAAACAAAGAAAGGTGACAAAGATATAAGCCATTAATTTCATTACTCTAATTGTCATGATTCAGGATAACATTTTTTTAGCAGTGCATACATTCATTGAATAAGAAAGTTTTCCAAACCAGACATTTTAATGGATCCTGAAAGCAATAGTTCCACTCCAACTCCACCAAGAAGTTTGGCTATATATGGGGCATACACTTAAAAGACAAGCTGTTTCAGAAAAGCTGAGCTTAGTGTTGCCCCCAGCAGTAAACACCAGGCCGATAGGAAATTCTTGGAACTTAGCTGAGGTATGTTCACATCAATAGGCTAGGAAAAGTTACTAGATGAGAATAGGTCATGAAAATCTAGTTCAATTGACACCAACTGTTTGTTTCTTCTAAGTTCAGAATTATTATTGTTATTATTTAATATTTCATTTCTCTCAATAGCTTCTATTGAGAATTTCAAAATGCCAGCAACTGTTAACGAATTATTCAGTTAGTAACACCACGCGTACATGGATAGGAAACCCAGAGCATTGTGGGTAGCATTAAACACTCTTGTCATTATGATTTATGCAGACATGTAGTATGTAAGGACTCTTGCATTTCCATGCTGACACTTCCCAGTCCACTGTTCCAGCTCTCTCATGAAGTTTAGAAAGTCCTCCATTGTCACTACTTACACCTGTGCAAATAACTGAGGTCTGTGCCAAAATACACCCACTACTCTTCAGATACATTTTACTATACGCAGGTGGGTCTTCATAAAGACTGACATTTTCATGGGAAAAGAAAACTGGAAACTCTGGCAATGGCTATAAAAGAAACCTAGACTAAAAGTTACCTTTCTGCCTCAGAATAAGCCAAACTGTGCTTCTGAAGCCAGCTTCTTGCACTTTCACACATTATGGATTTAATGCTGACCCCTGAGGCAAAACTAAAAGTAATTCAGACTAATATGATAGTTTAAGTGACATATCAATTCCTGTATCCACATGAAAAAAAACCGAACAGACCAGAATCATACAGCTAAATGCTTGACAAACCAAGAACTTAAGAACTAGGGCATGGTATCATTTGGGACACATTTGCCAAATGTACTGGTCTGGGAGGTGCAGGCCTTCTGGCAAACCAGGTTCTTGGTTCCAGACTTTCCCTGACCTCAAAAGTCACTGTCCCTCCCTCTGCTGCAGTTTCCCTTCTCACTCTGTTTTGTGTTTAGTAAGGTAAAGCCTTACCAGGATTTAAGTCTTATTTATCTATTTTCTTAAGTTTCACCTTGTGAGGATGAACTTGCTTAATTTTACTAAAATACATGTTATTTTCTTAGGTACAGTTAATTCAAATACAACACATAGCTTTGTAATACACCAAACGTACAATGTGTGGCTGTCAGTGTATACAGTTCAAAACTTAAGAGGTAATTCTTTGGAATTAAACTAGATGAATAAAGATTAGGAAGATCTGAAGCGATCATAAATTGTTGTTATGAACTCACTAGATGGGTATGAGTTTAAGAAATACGTACAGGTATAATTTCTATGATTTCCTGCAAGAATAGCAGATCCCATTATTTATAAAAAAGTTTGTTGAAAAGAGTATGGCTAAGATTTCTCAGAAGTAATAATCACTCTGGACACTAATAAATACTTTAGAAGCTACCAAACAATTGAGACCATTCTCACAGCTTAAGACTATAGCTACTCTAACTGCATTTTCTCAGTTTACCACTGGTAAGCCGTTAGCACTGGTGGAAAAGGAAAGTCTCATGGAGACAAGTGAGTGGGCTTAATACCTCAGCATCTAACCTTAAATTTGTGTGAATGAAAACGTGTATCAATAACTTGATACTGTGAGTTACTCAAAGTCACCAGCAGAGTGTAATAGTTGGAGATCCATCTTCAAACTAAAATTCCTGTTTCCACAGGTTTCCTTCCTCCACCTCTGACCAAAATAAAATCATTGTTTTGACTCCTAGAGAAAAAGGCAATATTCCATATACTTTCCTTTGAGCATTAATGGTACCTTCAGCGCCTCTTTTTTTGCTTTACAACTTGGACACAATTTCTCCATCACAAAATCGGAAATGGAGCTCCTTGCACACATAAGTGACTTAATGTCTTTCTAAGAGACATTTGCTACCTATATTCTACAGAGACACAGAGGAATAGTAAGTTTAAAAATCACAAAATGAAGTCCAAACGACACAAACTGGCATCTTCCTTTTACAAAACTGAGTCAACAAGACCAGCTTTCACACAAGATCTTCCTGCCAATAAGATTGGTGTTTTTTCTAAG
>NW_010239217.1:4777-13525 GCF_000690775.1 Eurypyga helias
ATAAAATATTATATTTATATGAGTACCAGGATATTTTGCAAAGGTGAAGAAATATTCTGATTAGATGTCAGTAAAAGAAGAACGTCTGCTCAGATTTCAGCCAAGTGATCTGTACAGAAGACCTTTATCCTAGAGGTAAAGCACTGAATATTACCTGAATTGTCTTGAATGCAGTTGACGCCACTCTGAATGTTTGCTTACGTAACTATGAATCCAAAGAAAAGCCACTATACTAAGTTCTTTATCTAGGGCTGTTGCTTATGTAATTTATTTGAGCAGCTCAGTCTATAAAAGCAGACCTTCTGGAAAGTACAATTCCTTTTGCCCTCCACTCACAGTTCCTTTCTTCTTTTTCTCATTAAAATATTAACTAATATTCATTAAAATGAATACTGAAATACCAATATAACTATACAATCTAGTATAAACAACATAACATTTAAAAAAATAAAATAAAAATACAGTTCTATTACAAAACCTGCAAGCTTTTAAAGTACCTTTTTTATTAGACATTCCTAAAAATAAGAGAACCATTACTAGTTACACTCATACAATTGTTACTCAGTCTCAAATTTGATTTTGCCCTTACATTTCAAGAAGCATACACAAATTCAGGAGTTTAAAATCTCACTTTGAAATTCCAATATAATTTGGAAGTTGCTGCTAAAAATTCAGATTATTTTTCAAATGTTATCACACATCTTTTACCAAGAGAATCAAAAGTTAATCATTATGATCTTTATAAACTGTGCCTGACTTGACCACTTCTCTGAAGAAGTAATTTTGTACACCCTCTATTGCTGTCTGTTAGGATTTAACTTACTCCTCAAGGCATGCTGAAACCTGTTCTTTGTGGTTACAAGCAGGTCTTGCATAAACCCTCTGCGTCATCTGAAACGGCCAGCCAACATGCAAGATCCCACCAGCAGCCACACCGGTGCAGCTTGGTGTTGCACACCACTGGTGAGCTCGCTGTTCACAACTCGGGCTCGTCTTGCTGAAGCACTGCAGACTCACCACCCGGGACTCTTCGACCAGACTTGCCATCTCACAGGATATAGGGAATACTTGAGCACTCCTACACGTTCACAGTTCAGAAATCCTGCGTCCCAAGGAGGTGGACAACATTTCCTTATCTGGTACTGCTTATGCACTCAAAGCTTACAAGTAAAAACGTAAGCTAAAGAGCACGGGTTTAGAGGTAAGCAGATAGTGGGTAAACACTTCAAGGATCCTGGCAATTCATTAACATCAAATAACACTCTACTCAAAAGCAATACTGAGTTTGTCACTGCTTTGGGCAGACTCCTCAGCAGAGACTTGACCTCTGCCAGCTCCACGTTACCTCTGCTGTCTGACTCAGCTTCCCAGCCAGTTCAGTATTTTCAGCAAAATCCTGCACCCCGAATGCAAAGCCGTACCCAGACTGGCAGGGGCTGCCTTCCTGAAAGGTGTGTGCCTTTACCGAGAGACTGCCCAATTTCCTCTTAGGTAAGACCTTAGCTATGTAATAAAGAAAAAACCTTAATAAATTCCTACTTGGAATTTTGATGAGCTGATGGAGGGCTTGGAGTGGCTTCGTAAGTGGTAGGGTGTTTCTGGATACAAGTACATTTCAAGTAAAATAACTAAACATGGGTTTTGTGGAAGTGTCTTGTAAAACCCAGGAGCCTGTTAGCACAAAGGCCACAGTTGACATCTCAATCCTGTTGAGATAATTGCCCTCCCAGGAACAGCACAGGAGCAACCTAGGATAAAAGGCTCAGGTGCAGAAGGCTCAGTGGTTTTGGCTGCAGATGAGAGGGTTCAGGCTGGACTGAAAGCTGAAATACAAGTTCAGACATATGTTTCTTACGCCTACAATCCAAGACTGACCACCTCTGGCTTCTATTCAGTGCATTCCATGGCAATTAACTGATGAAAGTAGTGACAGGGATGACAAGAATAGTACAAAGAAAGAGGGAAGAACAAAAAGAAGCTAAACAGGTAGAACATCTCTAACTTCAGGAATACATGACCTTAAATAGTCTGCCATGCATTCAGGGGAATAACTGTGAAGGATGATTTTAACCAAGAAAGTCTTGTAACATTCTATAGACAGCATTTTCAGAAGTTTAATTGTAGGTTTAATCTTGGGAGTGGTATTAGTCCTGTGCCAAACACTGGAAAAGTCCAGAAGTAACTTTTATTTATTTCTCAAGTTGACCAATTTAACACAGTTTATAATGGGAGTCCCAAAACTGCTGTGTCCTAACTCAGAATGCCTCAGTGCAGATAGGGAAGCAACTAAATAGTGATGGCAGAATTAGTTTTTGTGTATAAACTCACCAGATGGCCCACTGACCCCCATAAGCGTGCTTTCAGCAGAAAGCAGCAGACTGTTAAAGATGGAGATATCCCATTTATGACTAAAATATTAAGATTTTTAAGCAGATTGCTTAATCTCTTCAGCACAAAACTGCATTGCATGCCCTGTATCTTTAAAAGGGATATAAGATTAATTTGCCCATGTAGCTGTTATAAATCTGAACTCATTATTATCAGTAAAGAAAGATATTTTTAAAACGAGGGTACTTTGCACACTTGTAACGTGTTGAACAGGGCTTTCAAAGCTTCAGAGTGAGAAAGCCTGTTCCTGCAAGTGTTTATGCTCATACAGAGCTTGGAGCACATAAGTAATGTGAGGTCTCTGATAGGCTGTAAGCAGCTACACAAGTTTTGACAGGGTCAGTACCGCACATACAGTATAGGACTGTTAACTTGCAAGCTCATTTTAATTGTTAGATATTCACACCCCGTGTGGCCTTATTAACATGCACTGCAGAATATCACTATTAGCAGCTACTGAAATAAATATAGCAAGGAAAATATAACCTTTTATAAATAACTTACTTGAAATCTGTGCAAGTGTAGCAAAATTTGACTAATATCAGCTGGGGGCCAGGGAAGTGGGGAGAGACTCCCAGGTTGGTACAGCCCTTGAGGGCCACAGCTCAGCACTACAGAGCCTAAGCCAGAGCGTAGGTCAAAAGGTACCTCCATGGTGATGAGGCAGGTGCATAGCCAGAAGTCAGCCTGTAGGTCAGGATCAACATCACCCACAGCCAGACATAGGCACAGCTATAGAAGAACCAAAACCCAACACTCCTGCATCATAGCTCAGTCAGAGCCTCAGGACTGAGATTAAAGAGAGTGCCCAACCTGCGGATGCATGTGGAGGCCCCAGGTGAAGCTGCTCAAGGCCATTAAGGGCTATTATTAGGTGCCCCCAGGAGCCTGATAGCCATTACCCCTTTATAAGACAGAGAATTTATCATTTTGTGTGTAACCGAGTTCAGTGAGAGTAGGTATGGTAGGCTAGGGCTCCCAGTACCCCTTAGAGTGACAGCATGGTGCTAAGTGTTGGTGATGGAGACCTTTAGGAGCAATACATAAAGACAGAGCACAATCCCCCCTCTCCATCAGGAGTTCAGCTAAACAGAGGGGTTTGTTGCTTTAATGTACCATGGTATCTAAAAACCAAAATCAATTAGCATTTCAGATTTCTAGCTGATCCCAAGGTACTTCATCAATAATCCTTTTAAGAAAACAAACTTTGTCCCTCTATCTTCTGACTAAAAGCTGTGATCTACTAGGACATGTGCTCAGGTAGGGAGGCCTATGGAGAAGAAAAACTGAGGATTTTGTCCTTTGGCCTGTTTTAGTAGAAGTTAGAGACAGTTGAAGGTAGGGCTAAGAACTAAATAGGGGCAGAAATACCATTTTGTTATGCAAAAGGCCTGGATGGGGCAATACAAGGTTTACTTAATTACGTTTTTAAAGCAGGGTTGCTGGAACTTTAGGGTCAGTGTTCAGGGCTCAGCAGAGGGGCTTAACTCCTGTAGGACTATCTACTGGCTGGTAACACGTGTCAGATATTTCCATGTACCCCTAACATGACAGCTGTGTTGGGATCAAGCAATAAATCTACTGGGTGGGCGAGGGGGGAACCCAAACCACACACAATCACAGAATAGTCAGGGTTGGAAGGGATCTCTGGAGATCCTCGAGTCCAACCCCCCTGCCAAGGCAGGTTCATCTAGAGCAGATTGCACAGAAACACGTCCAGGCAGGTTTTGAATCTCTCCAGAGAAACAGTCTCCACAACCTCTCAGGGCAGCCTGTTCTAGTGCTCTGTCACCCTCAGAGTAAAGAAGTTTTTCCTCAATTACGGGTGGAACTTCTTGTGTTCCAGTTTGTGCCCGTTGCTCCTTGTCCTGTCACTGTGGTTGTCAGGTTTGCCCAGCTGATCTCTAACCTGCTCCTCCTCAACCAAGGGAGAGTCATCCTTACTCCAGGCTATGTCTCAACTCCAGCATTTGGAATCCCTGAGGGCCAGCCTTGGTAGTAAAGACTGAAGCAAAGGAGGCATTCAGTACCCCCACCTCCCTTGAATCCTTCATCAGCAGGGCATCCTCCTCATTCAGCAGCGGGCTTACGTTTTCCCTGGTCTTCATTTTGCTGCTGATGTACTTATAGAAGCCCTTGTTGTCCTTTATGTCCCTTGCCAGATTTAATTCTAAGTGGGCCTTAGCATTCCTCATTGCAACCCTGCATACTCTGCCAGTGCTCCTATACACATCCCAAGTGGCTGTTCCCTTTTTTCCCCACATTCTGTAAGCTTCCTTCTTCCACAAAGCCCCCTGCTCATCCATACAGGTCACCTGCCTCCTCTGCTCGATTTCACACTCGTAAGGATGCACCGCTCTTGAGCCTGGAGGAAGGGTTGCTTGAATATTAGCCAGCTTTCTTGGGTCCTCCTACCTTCCAGAGCCCTATCCCAGAGGACTCCTCCAAGTAGGTCTTTGAAGAGGCTAAATTCCACTCTCCTGAAGCCCATGGTTCTAATCCTACTTATTACCATGCTGCTTCCATGCAGGATCCTGAACCCAACCACCTCATGGTCGCTGCAGCCAAGGCTGCCCAAGTTTCACATCCCCAACCAGTCCTTGTTTGTTTATCAGCACAAGGTCCAGCAGCACCCCATTACTTGCTAACTGTGCATGCCTAGCTGTGTGGTTCTTCCAACAAACATCAGGGTGGCTGAAGTCTCCCATGAGAACTAGGGCCTGTGAGCGTAAGGCTACTTCAAGCGGTCTGTAGGCAGCCTCATCAACTTCCTCTTCCTGACCAGGTGGCCTAGAGTAAACACCCACAACAGTGTCCTCCATATTAGCCTGCCCCTTCATTCTTACTCATAAGCTCTCCACTCACTCTTCATCCACCCCCAGGCAGAGCTCAATACATTCCTGTTGCTCTTTCACATAAAGAGCAACTCCACCACCTCACCTCGCTGGTCTGCCTTTCCTGAAAAGCATGTAGCCATCCATGGCAGCATTCCAGTCAGGCGAGCCATCCCACCACGTCCCTGTAACTGCAATGAGACCATGGCCTTGTGACTGCACACAGATCTCCAGTTCTTCCTGTTTATTCCCTGTGCTGCCTGTGTTGGTGTACAGGCACTTCAGAGAGGGAAACCTGTGTGCCCAGTCCCCTGGAGAGGATTCACCAGAGCCATGCACGCCTTTGACACGGTTGGACTTCTGGGTCTCATCATGGGAGGCAGCTAAGAAACCTTTGGCACTACTCTGGTTGGCCTGGCTTATTCCTCAGATGGGTGCAATGGCATGAGCGCTGCCATTTTTGACCCCACCCCCCAAGTACTTCAGTTTAAAGCCTGTCTCACTAAGCTGGCCAGCCTGCTGCCAAAGATCCCCTTGCCTCTTCTAGACAGGTAGATCCCATCCCTCCCTAAAGGGTTATAGTCCCCAAATAATGTCTCTAAAAAAGCCAAAACCCCTGTGACAGCACCAGCCATGTTGCCAGAAGTTGATTTGCATTATTCACCTACTCCTGGCTGCCCCCTTTCCTGCATCTAGTAAAATGGATGAAACGAAAACTTGGGCACCAATGTTGTTCACCTGCAACCCCAGGGCCTTACAGTCTGCCTTGATTCTTCAGATTCCAGCTTGCGCTGCCGTTCGTGCCCCCATGGAAGAAAAGAGTAACACTGGGTAGTAGTCTGTACTCTTGACTAGTTGTGGCACCTGTTGGCGACATCTTGGATCTTGGCTCCTGGGAGGCAGCACACCTCTTGTGACTCCCTGTCAGGTCAGATGGCCACCTCAGTGCCCCTCAGCAGAGTCCCCTACTACAAGCAGTCGCCGTTTCTGTTTGTGATACCTGCTGCTTGCTGCTGACACAGTCTCCCCTTGCAGCCCTTGCTCGTGGGTGTCTGCAGTTGTTAAAGCTTCCTGTCTATTACTGGTTGTGATGGTGGAGACCAAAGTGGCGTCCAGCTTGTGTTGGTCACCAGGGTCCAAGGGGCCTCGTTCTCAGGGGTGTCTGCTACAGGAGCACGAGCATGAAGCCACCAATCTGTCTCCATCTCAGCTCCTCTAACCGCACAGCCTTTCAACCATTTCCTGCAAGTTAGGTACCTGACATAACAGACCATTGACCTGTGCACACCTTGTGCAGGTACTTCCCTTTTCACCAGGAGAAGGGTCTGGGCACTCACCTCATCCTACTGCCTACACTGAAGTCTCCTTCCTTACCCGTTCTGTCTGGTGGGATGCATCCGATATCCCATGGGCTTTCTGCATAGGGACTCCAGTGCTGGCTCTGAGATGTGTGCCCGCCATTTTGCGGAAACCTGGAGCACTTACCTGGGCTGCAGACCTACAAGTGGGTTGCCAGTGGCTGCCGGCACGAACAGACAGACTGTGCTCCCACCCGTTGGCGTTCCCCGGGGCCATTTAAATCTCCCGCAGTTCTCCTGGCGATGCCCACGCCGCGTCATTCTCTCTTGCGAGAGTTGTCACCTCGCGGCGGGTCTCTCGGCTCTTCCTTGCGGCCCCCGAGCGCGGGGGACCTTGTCCGCCTCAGTGGCGCTACCGCTGCTGGGCTCCTCATCAGCTGAGTCCTTGCCTGCTCCTCAGACAGCGCAGCATGACACAAGGTGAACGAGACTGCAGGCTCCGCTGGCAGCAGAGAGACTCCTTGCTGCTGTCTCAAGTGTCATACCTTGGCAATGTCAGGAATGACTTGGAGGCTAACAGGCCAGGACAGTCCTCTGCTGCTTTTCCCCCTTGTAAGCCTGTGGGGTAAATGTCTGTAAAACATGCGTTTCCAGTGCCAAGATGTGACTGCAAACCTTCGTTCTCTCTGAGAAACACAACTATCAGACTTAACAATGGAAGAGGTCTGAAGTCCCACCGTTGTATGCCCACGCCTCCCATTACTCTGTAAAAAAATAGATATTCTACTAGCCAAATGTTGCGTCGACCTCCAATTTCTCTCGTGTATCCAGTTCAGCATAGGGGCCTTCCAGAGAAAACACTCTTGTTTATACCCCTGTAATGGGAAATCAGCCTACAGTCGTAAGCAGCATTCAGCAGTCCATGGCTGTTAGCTTACTGGTGTCAGAAAGTTGACATGAAACTGAAGTTGGGAACATGGCACAGATGTGCGCTGTTTTAGAGAATGATCATGTAGCATTTGAAAACATTCCTTTCTTATCAAGCTGTAGCCAAAAGCCCATCTCTCAAGCGATGTTCAACTCAAGTTTAAGTCCTCTGCCCCCTTCTCTGCTTCTCACCACCACCTTCAAGACCTGCTAAGTTCCAGGTAGGACCTCATAGAGAACAAAAGGCTGCCTAAGCCTTACAGTATTTCTAGGAATTGAGGAGATCTATAAATAAAAAAAATGTTGAACAAATTGCTTGCAGAAGAACTGGGCAGGCAGCTGTATTGTTCTCCATCTGTGGCTTAGAAAACAATCTATGAGCAGAGGAAGGTTTGGCCATTGTTGGTATCTGCTGGGGATAACCAGCAGCAGCAGAGCTTGGCAGGTCCAATCTCTGCACCACAAGCTTATTTATTCCCTGGACCACCCATTCTTGATTCACATTTTGTCTCACTAGTAAGACGTGCTAATGTTAAAGGAGAGGTGACCCGGCTCTTGATAGATGCTTTGGGGGATTCCTTAGGTTGGGTTTTATCCCTGGAGTGCTGCACCCATATGGTTGCAGCTGGCAGGGAAGAGGTGAGGAAGCAGGCAGGTTTGACGTGAAGATGCAGAACAGTTAGTGGGGCTGGCAGGAGAGCTCTGCCTGTGGTTGCCAGAGCCAGCGGGCAAATCTGTGGGACACAGTGAAAGAGAAAAAAGTGTCTGGAGAGCCTGAAGGGAAATAAAAGATCTTTAGACGAGAGGGATGTAGGATTCCATAGGCTGCCTTGGACAGCCAAGTATGTGGCTCCGCTTCCCTGTTTACCTCTGCATTTTCACGTTCTGCTTGGCCTCGTGGGGTTACGGACCACCTGAAACACGATTTTGCGTTTTCTGCTTGGACTCCTTCTCCAGGAAAAGGTGTTTTTCACTAAAGCAGTACGTGAAAAGCAATACTTGGGGGTGGGAGCGTGGGGAGAATGAGCAGGGAGCTTCTCCTGGGTGAGACAACTCTTGCTGATGTCCTCGGAAGACCAACCCATCGATGGTATCCCTATGTTTTTTTTTTGGTTTATAGCTTGCAGAGGAAGTTTTTCCTTCCTAACCCGCACAGCCTGTGTGTCAGTTCTCCAGCAGGACTGCGTCGCCAAAGGCCCGAGTAAATATTTTAGGTTTATAGCCCGTTATCGCCGGGAAAACCCGGCTGCGGGACGACGAGGCGCTCACAGCGGCCACGGGGGCGGCTCCGCCGGCTCCTG
>NW_010239218.1:0-28546 GCF_000690775.1 Eurypyga helias
GGGGAGACAGAGGGAAGGGGCTCCCTCACGGGGAGCTCTCGCAGGGTCTCCCCAACGAGGGTGGGTGGGACTCGGGTGCAGCCTATTTCCTTGTGTTTACAACGCGGTGTTCAGAAACTCTTCCCTTTACCGAGTTACGCTCCCGCAGACACTCGGAGGTTCAGTCGGTTGTTCTGCTCCAAATGCTCCAAGAATTCTGGCTGAGCGGCCGCCTTCCGCCCAGCTCCGTGCTCAGACGGTTGTCGCCGTGCGTTTGATCGTGCCCGGGGTGCTGGGCACAGCGGCTGTCTGCGGGGGGTGCTGCCTGGGCGGCGGGACCCCCGCCGTTCCCTCAGTGAGGAGCGCCGCTCCGCTCGGAAGCGGGGCTCTGCAGCCGAGGGAGGGTTATGCAAGTCCTTCCTTGGCCACGGAAGGCAAAAGGAGTTCAGAAAAGCAAAGCCCTCAGCTGATCTTCAGAACAGTTCGTTCCTGTAAACCGGTCAAGGTGTTTCCGGTGGAGAAAGTATTGACGTGTCCTCAAATCGGTTCCTTACCAGTGCTTTAGCGTGTGATTGTGGGTTAGTAAATGTGAACTCTGCAGGGAGAGCGTGCACGCGCTCCGGTCTGAGCCTTTACAGACCAGGGACTTGGCAAAATAGCTAAGGATGAGTGTGCTCCGTGTTAGGACGCTGTGATAAATAAGCTGTTGCACTTGATAGTTTCACGTGTTCTCAGACGCTGCAGGGATGGCCAGGCTTACCTAGGTACTGTGCAGGTAAGTGTCATATTGAAGCGGAGATAGGGATGTTTTAGTTTTATGGTTCCTTGATTAAGACATGTTCAGGGTAATGTTTGATTTGCTGACACACAAAGTGTGTTTGTGTTTTGTTTGAGCTCACTTCCTCCTCTCTGACACAGAACGTATCTTCTGTCGGTCGCAGCAGAGGTCTCGGGCGTTGTTTCTGGAGAACTGTTTCACTGGAGTGCAGGAACTTGCGGCAGTCTTCGGTTCTAACCCGATTATGGGATTGGTGAAGAACCTGCTGGATTTAAAGATGCTTTTTTAGTTCTCCATTTCATTAGGATGGGAAATGACAGGCACTTTTTAAGTTGATGCTTTTGTGGGTCTGCAGTGAAATGTTTTGTATTTCAAAGCATTTGAAGCTCATATTTTAAGATAAATGATCATTAAGTCGTATACATGATTACATGAAACAGCATGTTTACCCTTTGTCATAATTTCCGGTGTTACCTTGTTTTTCCAGAGCAGAGAGGTGGAACTAAAAGCTGTGAACTTTAGATGTTGTTCCTTACAAATTCCAGATCTCTGCACTTACCCACCACCACCCGTCGAACACTGTTCTCTCTTCAACACGTTTTGTGTTTACAGTGATGGGGAGGAGGCTCCTGTTTTTGTTCGTTGTAAACGTGATTGCTTTTGGTAGAACGGTTGTGTCTCATGAAACAAAACAATTTGCTGTGGCTATTGTCGTGTTTTCCATTATGGGCAGTTCTCTCTGCTTGTGTGAAGCTGGTGCAGAGTTACCTGGCTGCAGCACTCTGGTTTGCATGTCCACTCAGCTGGTAGCAGCTGAACTTTTAACTAAAAGCTGATTCCCTTGGCATTGGTGTTCATAGGTTAATGCTTAATTGCTCAAGTTTTTGCTGAATTGGATTAGTTTTAAAGCTGTCATTTAAATATTGTGTTTAATTGTAGAGTAGAAAAAGTAGGCTGACTTTCAGTGAGGCTTAGTCTTTCTCGTTGGCAGGTGGATGTGATTGGGCTCTTGGGAGTCAACTTAAAATGCGAGCCAAACGCAGTACTCTGCAATGAGAGTACAAAACAATAATGTATATGAATGATATTTTGGAGTCGGTGATCACTAGTTGAGTTATGACTGAAACCTGTCTTTTCTCCAGGCTTTCCGTTTTCCCTTTATTGTGGTTGAATTGTGGATGGTTTTAGGGGATTTTGTTGTTTGTTTGTTTTTAATGGTGTAACTTTCACTTGTAGCTATGCAACTTTGTACTATGGTTTGTTTATAACAACTTACAGAGATTGTAAGCTCTTCATTCAGGCTAGAGCACCATTTGTGTTGAATTGCCAGTGCTACATATAGAAGGGTTCCTAAAACTTGTGCTTTAGACTTTGAGCCAGCCTTTGTGTGGTGGAAGGCTGTAAGCGGATTTTCACACGGTCATCTGCTGTGGTGTTCTTATATGTGTGCCTGCCTCTGACTCACCTAGACCTGCGCTGAGGGCTGGCTACAGAGCTAGACAGGCTGTGTCTCTGATCCGGTACTGCAGCACTGTGTCCTCATGTCTAACCGGGTAAAATGCTGTCCTCATCTAGGGCATGTTGGTTTCACTGTCATGCATGCAGGAAAAATTCTATTTAATGAGGTTTAGGCTACCTTCCCATCCCTTGTCGCCAGTGCATTTTCATATGTACATAGGATATCTCGGAGCATCTCTTCTCTACAGCTTTTTACCAGTCCGGAGGGATGCAAAGCCTGATCCAAAGATAAAAAATTAGAAAGTACGTTGAACTAAGTACTTGGTGCTTAATAAAACCCTCTGCAGGCAGAAGGATATCGTGAGATGCAGATAATTGTGTGCACGTGTCCCTTTTTTGGGCACAAAAGTGTGTGAAGTGCTGCTGAAGGGAAGGAGGGCCTGGGGGTAGTAAAACGGAGGGAACTCGGTACTTCACTATCGTCTGAGCTCTGACTACGAGCACAGTATGGCTTTAAACTACCTGAGTGTTGCTAGGAGTCTGGTGGGAGCTAAATCCGGGAGTGTTGATGCAGCTTCTCGGGGAGGCGTTACGGTGACCGCTCTGGTACGGTGCGTGTGGCTGCGGTGACGCTGCCGTTTCTCTGCCTGCGCTTTGTGCTTTGTGCCTCTGTGTGTTTGTGTGTTGCGGGTTTCCGAAGCCCTCCCTTCATCGCCCGCTGCCATTGCGAACCCCCCGCCAGTCTCCGGCTCCCCAGAGTCATCCCAGTCAGTACTCTTGGTAGTACCCATCTGTGTTTCCCCATGTCAAGCTTGTTTGCTTCCGCCTCCCAGGGACGGTCGTTAGAAGAAACCAGAAATTAGTACTTTGAACTTCCACCAACTGCCATTCCGGGGGCACGGAGCACTTTGAGGATCAATGTGATCTCTGTTGCGCATCACTGCTGAACTGATGTCAGAAACGGAAACCATCTGCATGCCCAGTCTTCTAACCACCTGATGGTATGTCCCTCCAAGTCAATTACTCTGTCTTCGAAGAACATTGGTTGAAAAATTACTGTTTTCTTTAAGAAACAGAAGATGCCTGTCAGATCAGGAATTCAAATTTTGTATTAGTTTGTCCCTTCCTTCTTTCTCAGCCGGTTGCCTCAGCACCGAGATGGCTTAGTCTGACCTCTGAGAGCCCTTTTTGGCTTTTTGAATTTAAGTTCCTGTAAGGGACTGTCTTTAAAAAGAACTGTTGTTTTCTGAGACACTGTTTATTCTTCTCAGTGTCTGTAAAATCTACAAATTCTTCACATTAATTGCTCTTGAGGCTTTCCCTTTACTCTGAAATATTAGTTAGGCTTCTTTCCCTAGCCAAATAGTCTTGGAATAGGAATTTTCACATTTCAGTGAAGACTAAAATACTAATTTAATATCAGCTTTTTTTATGCTGCCACCTTTATATTCAGAAGGTTGTAGGATATGCTTATAAGAATATACTTTTAGTTTAGCCTCTAGACTAATGCTGAGGTTTTAAACAGGCAGATTTCAAATATTCTCTCTTGGGAGTAGCTTGCTGCATAGTAACCTCTGCTGCAAGAATAGTCCCTTTGGGCATTACAGATTCTGTATATGCGTATGGATAATTTCCAGTCGCAGTGTCACAAGCGGCATCATTGGATCAGTGCCACTTACTATGTGCATGAGCTTATTTTGGTTTGGCTTGGTCACCACATGAGTCAGAAACCATAATATTGCACCCCGTGGAAGTCCAGCCTGGAACTGATGTGACGCCACTGTTTGTTGATGTCAAAATACGTTGCTCAGAAAGCAGCTGCTACCGGCATCAGTGAATGACTCCACGTTTCATTCACCCGGCTGCTTGGCGTCGTTAGCATCGCTCAGATGAGTAATTTCTCCGGTGTTGCGTTTGAGGACATACTCTGCGAGGTCGCGTCGTGCACTGATAAGTTTTCTTCCGTGAACACGCTGATGCTTCTTAGGAGTTTGCCTGAGCCACAGTTACCTGGAACCCTGCTGAGCAGCAGTGGCATTCCCGGGAAGGGCAGCGAGTTATTGCTCCGCTGTAGCTTGGTGTTCCAATGATCGTGCAACTGGTGCTGCTGCTCTGCTGTGGGGAGGAATGCCCGCTCGGTGGGACTGCCTTTGAATTTGCTCTGTACGCATCTTGAAATGGAGCTTTTATTCATCTGGTGGAATAGATATCTTGATGGGTAATTGGATTTGATAATTTGGAGGACAAACAGGCCCATGGTTTCCTGAACAGGTTTTAAACATGGCAAATTAATCATTAAAAGAAGGGAAATGTTTCTCTGTTTCGATTAACCAAACAACCTCCTGAATCCTTGAACTCCTTCCTATATCTGCCCTGTGTTCTGGGCTAGCAGCAGAGACGGATAAAATGTCAAGCTTGATAGATGGTTGGAGCTGTTTTTTGGTAGTTAAACAATAACGAAACTGTTAGGCGCTCGCCGGGAAACACTGCTCTCTGTGTGCGGACTGGGTCCTGGAGAAAGTTTCAATTGTTCCCAGGCGGGGCGATTGCTCAAATGCAGCTTCTGTGGCTGGTGGCACAGCTGTCCAAATGCCTGGCTGTCTTGAGGCCCTTGCACAAGCATTGCAACCTAGTTTGGAAACAGTTTATTTTTCAGATTCCTAATAAAGTGTAGATTTCAAAGTCCCTTTTGACTGTATAATCAAAAAGTAGCAATTGAAGCTGGTGTTTATATAGAAACTGATTTGTGCTCTGGGAGCTCAGAATCCAGGTTTCTTCCAGTCAGAGGCTGATACTTGCGTAATTCGTACCTTACGTTTCTCGGATTGAAAAGCTTATCAGTTGTTGCATGTGATCATGTATTTCCTTGTCGGCTTAGTCGGCTCTAGTCTGTCATCGTGCAGCTTTTTCTGCAACAGGCTCTCGGGTAAGAGCACTAAGATCTCATCTCATGCAGAAGAGAGCGGAGAGGGAGTTGATCAGGTGTTTAATAAAAATAAAGCCCCAAACCTCGGCCTTCTTTTTGACAGACCTGTTCTTTCTATTGCTGCTGTTATTTGTACGTCATGCTTCTCTGACTTGAAGACAGATCACGGACAGATTTTTGCAATGGGAATAACTAAATCAAGACTGTGATTCTGAGCAAAGTAAGAAATTCCTGAAAAGAATTGAAATACGTTGTTCGGCTTGCTGCTGGAGATTCAGGAGTGAACGGCAACGCCTACAGAATGTGCGTAGAGAATGCAGCTGGAATTTAAAGCACCGGTAAATGACTACTTGTATATAGCAAAATAAGGCACTTAAACCCACAGTACTCACGGCGTTTCTTTTTATCTGCCGACGTCCGTCTTCAGAGACGTGTGAAATCTGCACATGGCTTCATCTGATAATCATGAACAGTGCCGATACCATCTCCGAACTCCTCCGTGGGTGAAAGCCTATTTTGAGATTTTCAAAATGCGTCTGTTTTAGAGAGAATATATAGCATGTTTAATACACTGTCACCATTTTCATTTGTTCACCTTCTGCTGCGTTAAATGCCATCTGTTTCACATTTTCAAACAAGGTGTTCAGCTGCACATAATGAAGCCTTGTCATACAACAGAATATAGGCCCAACCCAAGCCTCATCATGAAAGGCTTTACTTTGTCTGAGTGAGGTAAGATGATCGTTCTTGGAATGAGTCCTGGCTCTTCGTCAGCGTTTTCCAAGTGGTGTTCGGCTCAAAACCGAAGTAACTGGGTAAGATGGTGTTGTGCAGACCTACACTTTTTTTACTTCTGGATGTAAAGACTCGTCATACTGCAAGCCAAGGCTTTTATTGCTTTGCCTGCAACAACAGGTGCAAGCTTGAAATTAAGTCTGTAATACGCAGCAGTATTTCCTAAAAATTCTCCTAATAAAAGCAAATATGAAGAAAGGATATGAACTATTACTGTGTACTGTATACTTGACCGATCAGCTTTAATCCTTGGTTATGAGGGAAACATCTAAAAATATTTCTCGATCCTTCTGAGCTTTTATTTAAAAGGGAATTTTTACAATATCCACGAAAGAGCTGAAATGTAAAATCCTGGGTGTTTTTAAACAGCAATTTGATAGCATGCTGCCTCCTTCAGACATTATTCTTGTCTCGAGTACTAAGAATGTCTGTCAGTGACACTTTTTTTCTTAAAGTTAAAATTCCCCATTCAGTAAAAACAAACTTTTTGAACAATATTGTACTCTGCATGTTACCGTAATTCTCACTGTGAACTGGTAAAGAGTTCAAACTCCAACAAAAAAAACTAACTGGACTTGCGTTACCTTTTGCACTTGAGTGAAACATAATTTGGCCTCAAAATCATCTTGTCTTGTCCTTTTTTTTTTTTTTTAATATATATTTGTGTTTGGTTCTAATGTTAAATTGTTGGGATGCTCTGCAGAAATGCAAGGAGGTCATTGACTGTAAGCATATCTTCCCAGAAGTGCCTCACCTCTGTGAGCGTGGTAGTTCTCTGAAGGTATTTAATGCCATTATGAATGCAATGCTGCTTTGGAGAAATGAAATATTAACTTGACTGCACTCCCCGATGAGGTATTATCTGTATTTTATGTATGGAAACCTGAGGCACAGAGAGCTGAGGTGGCCTAGATGCACAGGGCGTCAGTAACAGAGCTAGAAACTGAAACCAAGAATCCTCAGCCCCTGTTGTTCTGTATGAATTTATCCTGTTACTAATCTGAAAGCAATTACCCGATGGAATTTGTTGAACTTCAGGTCTTTTTTTTTAATAGGAGTAGGCGGTATGTGATTTTGTTTGTGTAATCAAAATGGGGCAGTTTCTGCTGAACTGTTGAACTGAGAAATGTAGAACTGAAATGGAAGAAAGTTCATGTTGATGTTAGAAGGTTATTGGTGGGAAAGATCGTGTCGCAGGGAGCTTCTTAGCAGCAGAGGTCACGTCTCTTGTGCTGAAAGGCCAGATAAGTTCTTACTTGCATCTGAGAACAGAAGTGAAGATGTTTTGAGGTTTTATTTAAAAAATAAGTGTTCTTTGTTGTTGAAGGGCTGTGTGAAAGTACAAGAGCATAGTATCTGTTTCCAACTTCCATGATAGTTGGTATGTGGGGTTTTTTTTTCCTCAATGACTCAATGCCAGGATTTAGTGTAATACGAAAATCTTGTCTGGCGTTTTACAAAGCAAACAAACTCAGAATGGAAAAAAGTGCTCCTCCCAGTTACAGAGAAGCAAAATGAAAATGTGATGATGCCTGTGTACTGCAGAGATTGAGGAAAAACCCCCAACAAACCCAAGGCAAATTAAAAAAAACAAAGTGAGATGGATTTGTTGGTTTATAAAACCCAGTGATTTCTGGAGCACTGACTCATGATGTCTGAATGCTTGGGCTTGCCAAAAGCTGTGAACTGAAATGTGACCCTTATTGGCTTGGGCCATATATGGGAAATCTCTTCGTGACAAAAGTAGGGAATACAGAAGATGTAGGTCATCACAGACTGCTTTGGGTTGGAAGGGACCTTAAAGACCATCTCATTCCACCCCCTGCCATGGGCAGGGACACCCTCCACTAGACCAGATTGCTCCAAGCCTCATCCAGCCTGGCCTTGGACACTTCCAGGTCCTTGAAGGCTCGTTTTCATTACTTAGCATCCTCTCAGTCTCTAAATCTCCTGGGCATGTAACCCTTCAACTTGGTAAGCAGAAATGCAGGACAAGGTGATTTTTGGGTGTTTCAGTTTGACTAAAGCCCAGATTTCAGTCTGCCTTGTTTTGGGGTTACTAATCCTTAACATTCTGCAGAGATGGAGGCTGGAAGGAGGAGAGAGGCCGTTGAACAAGGGTAGTGGTCAAGCAACCAATTCATAATCTTTCAGCCCTAGAAACAAACGCCGTAGATGGTTGAAATGGGCTCTTTCCCATCTGTCCCACGAGTGCTGTTCGCGGTTCATGCCAGTCCTGCTGGTACTGGATGGTAAGGCTTGAACTTTGCTTCAGTTTTCAAGCTCTTATCCAGGGCTGCATGTAAGCAATTCTGAATTTCAAACGCTTCCGTGCTAAATGGAGATTGGCACAAAAATGATAATATTTACGGAAACGCTTTAAGAGTGCAACTTCAAAGTCTCTCAAATTCACTTCAGATGAGGGTGGGGTATTTTCCCTTGTCCACAGATGAGATGACTAAGCCATAAATAAACGGACTTTTTGATTCCGATATCTTTCGCTGTCTCAGTACCAAGACTAGGATTCAGGGTTGCTGCTTTTCAGTGCTGTATTCGATATCCTGGACCTTTCTTTAACTGCTGACACACCCCAAAGTTTTTCTGTAGTCTGGGAGAGCAGAGCCTTCCACACCGTTGCACATGTGATGTATCTGCTGGTCTTTGTACTCCTCTACCGAAGGGCATGATACGCGGTCGCATTTTATTCTATTTCAGCACCTAGTTTGGATTTGAATTCAGATTAATGTGGAATAGGCATAGCTGTGAAATGAGTCTGCAGCGCTTGGACTTGTTGTGATGTGCCTCAGTTATGTACATGCAGATCTTTCTGAGCCTCGCCAAATCGAAACGGTCGTCTTTCAGGCTGCAGTTAAATGGGTTAGAGGTTGCCTACGAGTCTGCACAGAGCTTCGTTGCATGCGATTTTACTGCAGCAGCAGCAGCCTGAACCCACGCTTTTCCACATGTATGAATTCCGTGGGGTTTAGGTTGATTCTCTGCTAACAGAGGAGGCCACGAAGATGCTCAGAGGGCTGGAGCCCCTCTGCTCTGGGGACAGGCTGAGAGAGCTGGGCCTGTTCAGCCTGGAGAAGAGGAGGCTCTGGGGAGACCTTATAGCACCTTCCAGTGCCTGAAGGGGCTGCAAGGAAGCTGGGGGGGACTTTTTACAAGGGCCTGTAGTGACAGGACAAGGGGTAATGGGTTTAAATGGAAAGTGGGGAGATTTACATTAGATATCAGGACAAAATTCTTCCCGGAGATGGTGGTGAGGCACTGGGACAGGTTGCCCAGAGAAGCTGTGGATGCCCCATCCCTGGAAGTGTCCAAGGCCAGGCTGGATGAGGCTTGGAGCAACCTGGTCTAGTGGAAGGTGTCCCTGCCCATGGCGGGGGGTGGGACTGGATGGTCTTTAAGGTCCCTTCCAACCCAAACCGTTCTGTGATTCTATGAAATAAGGGGCTGGGTGGTGGAGGAGGGGAAGAGCAGGCTTTGTGTGTGAGGAATTTTGAGGCTTTTTAAATTTTATTTTTAGGGGAGAAACAAAAAGGTTTAGAAGTCTACTGTTTAAAAAATAAACCCAAAGCTTGGCACGAGAAGTGATTTACAGAGTTACCAACTGGTGGTGCAGCTCATCAGCAAACGCTCTTGATTCTGGGTGCCCTGAGGTAGCAATAGCACGGTGTCTGCAGAGCATTAGTGCCAACTGCAATCCCAGTTTCCGACAAACCTAATGTAATTCTGACGGTTGATACTGTACCACCTCCAACACAAGCTCAGCTGTTGGATGAACAATACTGCCAGACTTAAGATTGTACTTAGAACTGTCTCTGTTTTGGGAACAGCTGCTTCATCTCTGTGGATCCTCGCACTTGCTACACGTGGTGGGATGCGGCGTTTCTGCACCCATCGCTGCAGTCTGCGGTGACGTGCCTCCTGTGTTCTGTGGCCCTGCCTCTGCAGGTTGGGCATGAGGCTTTTTGTGAGTTTGAGGAGCTGTGTCTGGGCTAATGCCTCTTTTCTCCTCCCTTTAACTGCCCCCAAATGTCTGTGCTTCGTTCCGAAGATGAACTGTTGGTGAATATATCATTTACCCAGTTGGAGAGGAACCTCCTGTCACAAGAAAGGAGATGTGCAGCTGTCGTCACAGGCCTCGTGGGACAAGGATTTCAACAGCAATCACTCGATCTGGAGCAGGAACTCCAGTGACACGATGAAAATACAAATTGACATCCTTTCTCTTCCCCTCTTTCTCCAGCTCCTTGCATTCGCCATGTTTAGGAGAAGAGTATTTTTGGAGCCATCCAACAGTGGTGACCTTGTTCTGTGGCGAAAGCTGAGGCGAGTCAAAGCTGGTTCAAGTGTGGAACTGCTCCTGCTTGTTTGTTGGCTGAATGCTGAAGTCGTTTTGTTCACAGCGGTCTTCCCGCGGGACAGCAGGAACTGAGTTGGAGCAACTTTCTGTTCTGGGCAATGCAAAGCTTGCAAAGAGAGGGAGGTATTTGTAGTGCTACGAGGAGGAAGAGTCCCTGAAAAGCTTATGTTGTGCCTTTGGAGACTGTGTCTGGCTCTCGGGTGGGCACAGATCCAGCCAACACACCTCCCCCTCCCCACCACCCCTGGTATTGCCACGTGGCTGTCACAGAAGAGCACTCTAGGTGGCTTTTGAGATGAAGTCTGGAGCGATTGGAATGATGACCTCCCTTGAACAGAGCTGGTTAAGGAAGCTGCAGAGTTATTTAAATTTTCAAGTTTTCATTTAGTAATTTATTGCTCCATATTGCAAGTACAGTTTTAGCAGCTGCCTGCTGCCTGAAACTAAATCCAAGGAAGCCTTGTGATGAATGAACGGAGGAAAAAAGATTCGGAGCGCAAGCCAGCGTTGACCTTCTTCCCCCGTAACGAAAAGGACTGATTGAAATGGTACGTGATCGGCGAGGATGCCTGGGCTGCTGCTGGCTGGACCTTTGGTAGAGCTGCCACTTTCAGTGCCCCATTTGTGTGTGGGACAAAGGGTAGAGACACAAGCACACCCACGCAGGATGCTGGGAGGGTGGGAAGGGTAACACAACGGGGTACTGTGGAATCTTACTTCTCCAGAGCTTCCTTTCTTCTCTTTCCAACTCAGTTTATACTGGGTATTACAGCTGACTGAATTTTGTCGTGCTGATCAGCACCATAGTGATGGGAAAGGGTGCACCAGATCTGTACACTGGTTTCCAGCACAGCAGGAGAGTGGAAGGGAGATGGTGCCTGAGGTGACAGCACATTGCCTGGGAAGAGGTATGGGACTAAGGAATTAAGATAGACTGGATGAGAGAAATCATTTTCTAAAGCTAGTCATGTGATTTCATTAATCATGTTGTGTTGTTGTGTGTTAACTTTCTGGAAGAAAAGTCACTGACTTGCAGAGGGAAAAGGCTGTAGTTGAATTTCCGTTTTGGCAGATGTCTGGGGGCCTAATTACAGTTAATAGCAAGAAGAGCTTTTTATCTAAATTTTTTTTTTAATATATAAAGTGCAATTTTGGGTCAAAATAAACAATTTATATTGAAATAATACACACCCTAGGCACCCGGTTTCTTTTAAAACAAAACAGGGTTTCCAAGCTTCTCATGTTAAAACTGGGAAAAGGGGTTTGGTTTTACTTGCGCTCCAGCGGAGGGAGAAAGCCGGCAAGTGTGCGGTTCGCAACTCGGGTGCAAGGCTGGCGTCAAGTGAGAGGGGTTCTGTTTCCGCCTTTGGAATTAGCTTCCCGTGCAACGCTCCCTGAATGAAACAGCTTTCTAAAACCGTTTTCTCCATTTTAAAACGAAAATTGCAGCGCTCTAGTTCCAAAGAGGTGCTTGAAGCTGAGATCCTTTGTGCTTGTGACAGTGTTGGTGGGGTTTGCTGATGGGCAAACCTTCTGACAGAACATCAGCAAGTGTTGCTGAGAGTAAGCTTGCGTACTGCTTGTTACAGAGCATGCTGATCAACTCTGATAAAGCTGCAGAATGTTGTCAGAATACCCACTGTATTTTTTTTGCATGTATTTGAGAACTCTTAATTCTTAATTTTCCTCTTATGTAAGCAAATTTTCTAAGGTTTTCCCTTGCAAAGGATTTACTCCAGTGTAAATCAGGTTATAGCAGTGTGAAAGGATCTTTGTCTGCATGCTGATTTCCTCTGTACCATGTAACTAGGAAGTTTTTTGGTACTTCTCTTAGAAGCAGCAGTAATTTAAGGCAATAGCGTTCCGTGGAAGTCGTGCGTGGCTGTCTGTGCTGAACTGCCGTGGTCCTGTGCCAGCTTTGCGCCCTGCCCCAGCGGGCTACGCTGTTTGCTTTCTCTCTGCGGTAAAGGGATGTCACTTCCTTGATTCAAATGCTGGTGCACAGCCAAATTCCCCTCCTCTGGGCTCATGCGCTCGGAGAAGCAGCGCACCTAGTGAGTGTGCGCGCGCTGTTGATTCCGGTTGTGTGCCACGCTCCTTGATCTGGCTCCTGGCTGGGCGTGCTGGGATGTGCTGGGTCTCCTGCCTTCCGAGATGCCTGGCGCCCATGCGTAGAGGCTTTTGAAGGCACCTCCGAAGTGGAGGAGCACGGATGCAGCAGTGTCAGGCTGTATGAAGGAGGGATGAAGATGGATTACTGGAAGGCACAGGCTGAACCACCAGCCATGCGCTGTCCTCATCCAATGGGGAAGGTCTAGACGGCGTACGGGCAAGGGGTGCCAGGATCAGCCTGCTCTGTCCATCGAAAGCAGCCAGCAGACGTGAGCACGGAGACACTGCTGAAGTGCAGCTGCCAGCCCTATGTGCCCAGCATCGCAGGCACCCTTGGATGCGCAGAAGCCTGACCAAGATGCCACAGAAACTAACCTGCACGCCCAGTTCTGACTATGCTCAGTGCAGATTAGCCTGAATGCTCGGTCCTCTGCCTTCGTAGCTGGCCAGTGTCTCTCCTGAAAAATTTTAGGCTGACATCAAAGTTGCTGATCAGCCGGGTGAGCAATCGTATATTTGTCTTTGCAAAGATTATTGGTATTGCATACTTAGATGATTAGAGATGTGAAATGTCTCAAGATGTTTTGAAAGCGCAGAACAAAATGGAAAAACGTCTTCTCCTCCATACCAAAATTTCAGTCTCTTCCCTCTGCACACTCATGTTTCTAGCTGTGATACAGTGCTGATACTTACTGACGTGTTTTTGCAAGATGTGTGTGCTGTCACCTTGGGCACACGTGAACTACTGTACTCCTAAACACATTTTCTACTACCCCTACTTAAAAATCTTATGTGCTCAGCCCAGTTGTTGTGTATAGAAGATCAGATTTACGAGCTTTGTGACCAGCCAGGACTGGTCCCCGCTCCTGGTGTGCTGCGTACGGGTTAAGGCAGCACCTCTGCAAAGGTCACGCTCAGACTGGCGACCTGCCTCCTGCGCGGGGCTGACTCCTCTGCCCGTCCCAACCTGTGGTTGTTCCCGTTCATCAAGCTCAGGTCTGCGTGCCTGTGACACAGGCTGGTAAAAATAATACTTCATGCATAAATGTCATTTGAGCAGACTATCCAACAGCTCTGTTACCAAGGAAGTACTAACTTTTGACCAAGCAAGCTGTGAATTCAGTTTGTAAGCGGTAGGTTATTAGTGAAATCAGTTTTAGCGAGGCATTTCTTAGCCGTGTGGGTTTACTAGAAACAAAGTAAATTGTAACAATGAGCAACCGTACAACGCTATTAATGAGGCACCAAGATGGTTAACTCATTAAATACTGAAACCATTTCAAAGCAGCATTCGTGAAAGTGGGATCTGCTTAATTTTGCAGGGGATACAGCATGGATTAATACTGTAAAAGTAATAATTTTAAAAGTGCCTTAACAAGACGTGAATGTTGTAAAGCCACACTGCCCTTTTCTGGCTTCCTGAATAGATTTCTGTGACCTTCAAGTTTATAGAAATGGTTGAAACGGCTGCTTTGTGAGTAGCGTTGATCCCAGTGTTGGTGTGTTGCTGTGAAAGTTGTGTCTTTTCTGTTGTGGAGGCCATGAGGTGTTGTATAGCATCAACACTTGAAGCACACAGACCTTTCTGGATTCTGCAGTCTGGCACTTATTTAGTGTTTGGCAAAGAGTGAGGGGAAAGTGGAGAGACACTGCAGTAATCTGGAAATGGCTGAGAAGTTCTTCAAAACTCTCCCATGCTCCGCTGGACTGCCTTTTTATCCCCCCCAATATGAAGCTGCGAAAGCCATGACTCTCTGCAGATTTTAAACAGAAGAGTAAAGTTCATTTCACCACCTGTTCATTAACATGTTCTGTACGTCTCCAAGAGCTTTGTATAAATTCGCAAGCATGATTTAATTCCGGAGGAAATACCAGTGATGTCAAAGTTTTTCCTCCCATACACTGCTGAAGACAGTACTCGTAATGCAAGCCTGGATTTTTATGCTTTCCATCTTCATTTCAAAGAAGCGTTAGAACTCAGTTCTCACTCTATATGCAATATGAATGCCATCACCTTGCTGGCTGGAGTGTCAGAGATCACTGTCTGCATGCAGGCTTTATCACACGTGCTTTGTGGATTTCTATCAAAGGGTAGACTATGGCTGTGCTGGAAAACTGTCATTGATGTTTGAATACAAAATTTCCCTTTGGAACTCATTCTGAGAAGAATGAGTTCCAATTTCCCATGGAGCATGGCAAGCAACTCCCCACTCTCTGCAATATTCATTGGATTTCTTCTGGCTTTTCCTTAAAGAGACTCAAAAAAGAAGATAAAACAATCGCCCTTCCCAAAAGAGAAGCCCAGTGTGATGATCGCCATGTGGGTGGATGTGTTTGCGGGTCCAGGATAGACTGATCTTGCATCTCCACCCTTGGCTCCTTCTCCCTTTGCTCTTGCAGATGCTCCAAGCACAACGCACAGTTGTGATTGAGGGCAGGAACTGTTTGGCTGCCAGTAGTCATCTGCTGAGTGCCGGCCACGTCGTTTTCAGTTTCCCAAAACCACACGTGGCTGCGGAGTTAAAACAACTCGGTGCTGTGGCTGCCGTTGGCCAGGATGAGCATCGTGTGCAAGAGTAGTGAAGAGTGCTGATGGCAGTCATGCCTGTAACGTTAGTCATGCCAGGAAGTTGACATCTTTTATTCAGGAAGATGCTTGAGAATCCCTGAAATCTATGGTGTCATTAACTTTTCCAAACTGACATGTTCATGTCGGGCAGGTTACTGTAAGTACTTAATAAGCCCCGGAGCACAACAAAGTAGCAGCTCTTTTTGCTGGTAAATTTTTTGGCTTGGCATTTATTTGTCGTTTCAGTGTGATTTGGGAGCTCCTTGCATGCAGAACAGCCGCTCGTCTGCAGGGGACTGACGGGCTTTACGCAGGGCAGGGCTTTCCAGTTACGATGCTCAAACTGTGCCGCATCTGTACCAGCAACCCCCCCCATCAAAGCATCGCTCACAGCAGTTACCAGTTTGTGGGTGGTGCTGACTGCATCCTTCTGAATGGGTAACAAAATAACTTAGGTAGTAATTAGGCCGTAGCAAACACTTGGGAGATACCTGGGGAATGGCCATCCTGAAATTTCATCCTGAGATCCTGCTTGGCACTGCCAGTCCTCTCCCACCGGCAGCACTGACTTCCTCAGGTCTAGAACTGATCCTGTACAGAATAAGGGAAAAATCACCCTTGAGGCAGCTGCTGAATGTTACCTGCATGCTTCTTGTCTTGGGAGTGCAGCTGTAGGCAGGTGCAGAGACATTCAGCATCTTCAGCCTCCCTCAAGTCTGCTTGGTAGCAGAGCCGTCAGCCAAGCTTCGCCTAACTGGTGGCAGCATTTTAGGTTTCCCACGTAGCAGCCAGTGCATGTCTCAGCCATCAGCTGTATATTCCTAGCTTTTGAGCCACTGTGGTCTCCTGGGAATTTGGAAATGGTAAGATACCCAGTTTGCTGGGGCCGTGCTGACCAAGACTGAGCATGGTGGCCACTGAATGGGATGAGGCTTGGAGCAACCTGGTCTAGTGGAAGGTGTCCCTGCCCATGGCAGGGGGGTTGGAACTAGATGTGCTTTAATGTCCCTTCCAACCCAAACCATTCTGTGATTCTGTGATTTATGAGCTCCTTGTTTTGCCCTTGGAGCAGCGTCGGCCGCAGTGGGAGCGGGTTGCGGCATCACCTGGCTGCTGTCCCCGACCTGTATGCCGTGTCAAGAGAGGGTATTGCTGGCTGGCAGGTATCTCGGTGTGTCTGAGGAGAATCCTGCATTGCCTACGAGCTGACGGCGGCACAGAAGCAGCATGGGATGGCTGCTCACAGTGCCAGGTGCTTGCTGGGGAGTAGCAGAGGATGAAGTGAAAGCTGTCTGTGTGGCCATCAGTCAGCATGACGGGGTTCTCAGTCAGGCATCTTTGCCAATGTAAAAGCCACACGTGGACAAGCCCTAACTTAAACTTACAGTTGTGTGTCGAGGTCCTTAAGGAATGACAACCTGACATACTCTGGTACAGGCTGAAGTAGTGTGACTGTGTGCTGGGAGTGGCTGTGGGGTTTCCATGGGAGATAGCTTTGGGAAAGCATTACAGGTCGGAGGACAGTCCTGGTTATTAGTTGTTTATTTATGGACATTCCTCCCATGCTGTTGTAGGTGAGCAGGATTAAGGGTGTTCTAAAGCAACAGATGTCAGTCTTTTCATTTCCTGGCTATTAGACAGAACTACAGCTCCAGTGAACACAGAGTTCTGTCTTCCTTTATCCTCGTTTGTGCACTCTCTTGTGTTTTTCTTCCCCATGTTTGACATGTTGCAATGTTCCAGGGTGAATTAGAGGGCTGTCTTTGTTAGGAAAACAAAGTTTTTGGGGCAGGCAGTAGCATCTGTGTATTCTGCTATCGTGGGTGGCCTTTGGTTTGCAGGAGTCCTTAAAACAGGAAGAGAACCGACTGTGGATATGGTTTCCCACTGCTGTAGGGGCTGTGAGTACTTGCCTTGCTGTGCAGCTTTCATTTTTTTACATCTGCAACTCCTAAGAACAAATTATACCTCCAAACAGCATAGGTGGAAATAGAAATTCAGTATTTTTGCAGTAGAAAGGTTATGTTAACTTTTGAGTGGGCCTGATGGCTTGAAAATTAATGTGCAGGAAGGGTAATTGGTTTTTCGATGTATGATATTTAAAGTATGTGTTTTGATTGCAGTGCAGAGCTAATACAAATGGATGCTACATTAATTCTGTTCATGGAATGCTTCTCTCTGTGTATTTATTAAGTGATAATTGCCCCTGCTTATACAGAATGAGCGTTTGGCATGTGACTACATGTTAGGCTGAGACACTCAGTTATGCCCTTAATGGTTTCAGGCTTCAGATGCCTGTGTGTTGGTAAGAACTTGTACTGGTTTTCATCGATTCTTGTTTACGCTTAGAAATAATAACTGTGTTGAAGCTTAACTTGTCTTCTGAGTCTGGGTCTCTGTACACTGGGTTTAACACGAACCAAAGTTCTCGGTGGCCAGAGCATCTCTTGCCGTGTGGGGACTGTCCCGAGCGTGTTACGTGCGGTACACGCGTTCCTCTCGGGGCAGCGTGCTGTCGGAGCTGCCGGGCAAGCCCAGCAGCCTGCTCTGTCTCTGAGAGTAGCTCCAAACGGTGTGGGAGGAGGCTGGGCAAGGCACCTCCGAAATGGGACGTCAGCACTGGGTGAGACAATAGTAGGGCATGGAGGACACACTGATGCTGCTTTAGTATGGTGATTTTCAGGGTTTGAGAGAATCAGCATTTGATATCACAGATACCTGTGACAAGCCTTGTGCCCCACGTGTCTCTGCCATGGCTCTGGTCGCCCTGTCCTTCCATCAGGGTGTTCCTTGTCGTCTGTTCCTGTTCCATCATTGGAGAGCTAGCTGCCAGCCTGCATGCGGTTCACACTACAGCACTGTGTGCATCGGTCACACGAAGAACGGTTTATCGTCTCATGAATCTGTAGGTTTTCATTTAAACGTTACGATCCGCTGAGCCTGCAGGTTGGGGTTTGTTGGTAAGCTCCCCATTGTGAGGTTTGAAAGGCGTGTGTCCGCCGCAGTGACAGCAGTGACTTTGACAAGCCAAATGCAGCTAGATGTTTGAAAGGATTAAAGATGCCACTAAAGCTACAGACACTGCAACTGCACCAAACAGCTAAACCTTCCAATTCAAGTCCATCGACCCAAAAGTCTTAGCACAGCTTACCAAAAAAACCCCACAAACCCTCCCAGCCCACCCCCCCGAAAACCATACAGAACAGTATGTTTGTATATCATATCCAATAACCTTTGGGGCTCCTACAAGCCCCCTTCCCTTGGGAAGCTGGAGTTACACAGTGGCGATAACGTACTGAGGCGAGAGACACGAAGTGGTTGTGTAGCTGAAAGATGTTTCATTCACAGATGTTTATAAAATCGAGCAGTTGCTGAATGCTATCAGTGGTGGACCTGATTTTTAAGACCTAAAAGAAACATAGTTTAGGAGCCTCCATTTACCATGTGAAAGCAGAAGTGCAGAGGAGGCAATTTGTATGCTGTTTACCAGTAAGTGATGACACATGGTATATGCTCTAGAAACTGAATGCCCAGATGAGTTCAGATTTCTTTGTAAACTCCCAAGGGAAAGTTTATAGCAGTGTGTTTCTGGAATACTGCTGCATGGGTGGTCTTAGAAGGCTCCAAAACGGTGCATTTTGCACCGGACTGCTAGGATTTTAGGTAAGTGTATGTATATCATTACTTGGCTTGCAAAAAACCAACCCCAAACAAGTGATGATGTGTCTCAGATCCAGTTGTTTTCCCAAGTTAGTTACTGGAAGCCAGTATTTGATTTTTCTTACGTTACTGACGTTTACTCACTGTGTGATGATTTAGCCTTGTGATGCTGGAAATGCAGTTGAGAACTGGCCTGTGTTAAATCAGTGGCTCCACCGTCCTTGTCACTTATTTAATCCTGTTAGATTTGTAGCTGTAAATCTGTAGCGAGATTTAGAATAAAACTGAAGAATAGCCACCTATGATCTTGCTGATGATTTTATTTAAATAACTCATGAGATGTAATTCGAGCTTCTGTTTGCTGTTCCGATGCATGAAAAAGCAAAGCCGGTGTGTTACGGCTTACGTGGAATAGAGACGGCCTGTTACAGCAAACTTGATCATAGTCTCATGCAGAACCGGGATGTAAATTTTGTCTTGTTTTTGCTGTAATCTTTTAACTCAAAGAAATTCCAGTCATAATGGTCCTGCTCTTTATTTGTTCCTCCTCACAGACGGCATACCGTGCTGGACGGGGCGTGTGGATTTTGTGTGTGCCTGTATGTTAGAGGGAAGATCGGAACTCACTAACACCCCGTCAGAAATGAGTTACTGTTGGGAAATTTAAAAAGGCATTTTGTGCTTTGTTCTCGCCTTAGCTGACAGGTTGTTTCCCACGGCGTTTCTGATGGGTTTCTCTTCCACTTTCAGTTACTATGTGGGCAAGCTGCTGTAACTGGTTTTGTCTGGATGGCTCACCCGAGGAGATGCAGCCGCAGCCGGCAGCCAGCGCCCAAGCCTACTCCAACCCCGGGTACAGCTCCTACCCCTCTCCCACAGCCGCTGAACAGAGCTGCAAGGCCTGCGGGGTGCCCTTCGACAGCTCCTCCGGGAAGGTGAGTCGCACATGTCTTCCCTGGCGCCGCGGGCCTGGGGGGCTCCCTCTGACTGCGGTACACCGCCCGACTGCTGTTTAATTACAGAGAGCCAGGTGGGAGAGAAACGGGTGCACGCAAGAGGCCTCTGGTTTGAGGACATACCATATGGGAAAAGACAGCTTGCCTCTGCTTCCGTGCCTTCAGTCGTTCTTCCGCAATTAGCAGGCGTAGCTAATGATGACTGGAAATGGGGTAGTTAACCTTCAGTAGAGTTGGCTTTCTGGGGCGCTGAAAGAAGAAAGCCAAACTGCTTGTAATCACGGAAAGGAGCGTTAACTTGAACAGGAGTCTTTAAATTTGTTATTTAAAACCACTAATGTCCTCCAAAAAAAAAAAGAAAAGTTGTGGCAAGAAGTTTAGTAATCTGCTTGTGCTTTCAGTAAAGGTCTACACCTCCCTCTTCCAAACCCTGCTGCTCAAACTGAAACCCATGTAAGTTTACCGAGGGGGTGTGTCGAGTAGCTGAAGCTCGGTGCCAAGAAAAAAACCACCAGAGCCATTTTAGCTTGTTTGTGAAGCTCATCTCTGAGCACAATGGTGCCAAAGAAGTGTTGCCATGAGATTTTTTGTCAGGCAGCAAACCTCGTCTAGGATGTGATTTGGGCATGGTGGTTCCTATAATGCTGCTTGAATAATGTTTTAGTGGGGAGAGTCGTTCAGAGTCCAAACTCTGTCACTTAAGAACTTACAGTGTGTTACTGAACTAAATAATGTGGGAACTTAAAAATGACAGTGGATTTTGGCCCTTTGGGATTAGTTCAGGGATTTACCTTACAACAACATCTGAAACCGGCCGTTCTGAAGAGCGGCCACCCAGTCCCACCCCCTGCCATGGGCCGGGACACCTTCCATAGCCCAGGTTGCTCCACGCCTCATCCAGCCTGGCCTTGGACACTTCCAGGGCTGGGGCATCCACAGCTTCTCTGGGCAACCTGTCCCAGTGCCTCCCCACCCTCTCCGGCAAGAATTTCTTCCTGATACCCAATCTAAACCTCCCCACTTTCAGTTTAAACCCGTTCCCCCTTGTCCTGTCACTACAGGCCCTTGTAAAAAGTCCCCCCCAGCTTCCTATCAGAGTAGGGGGTTTCTGCCTTGGAAGGCCCCTGGCCCAGCGGCAGTTGCCTTTGGAGCCAGTGTGGCAGCCTGCAGAGCATGGGGGGGCTTCCCACTGCCAGAGTAAAGCAGGGTTAGTTTCTGCATGACGTCTTTTCCCCCCAGCTCTCCTGACTGTTCCCCAGTCAGAGAGGGGTGATTGAGAGGGGGAAAGGGTTGCCCATGGGGTTGTTTTCCATTACTCTGCCTTTGTGGAGTATTTGTTCCCCTGCTCTAGACACGTATACTAGTCAGTAATTCCTGTCTCTGCCCTGAAAATTTCCCAAGAAACTGGATTGTTTTTGCAATCGTAGGGTCAAGAAAAGTCAGTAACTGATGTTTTTTGTAATGATCAACTTAAGGAAAGCTTCTCCAACTGGATGGTATGTGGAAATTGCCCTTCCTGTCTTGCCTCGTGAGTGATGAAAGTCGCTTTTACTTGGCAGGCCCCCAAATGGCAATTTTGGGATGAGGTTTCACGTTTGCATGACCAGAGATTCTCTCTGCAGTAGAAATTTTTGTGTCTTAAAATGCTTCGGCAGGAAATTGGCATTCTTTCCACTAACTGTCATAATAAGTCTGTTACAGACTCTAAATGAGAAGCCTGTTGCTGTAACTGAAGGGGGTGTGTGGGGCAAGGGGGCTGCCGGGCTGTAAAGGGGGGCAGAAGGAGCGTTTGCAGGCCAGCAGTGCGTTTACACCTTTCAAAACACGAGAAACAGCCACTCTCTTTGAACTGGGAAGTTAAAAATGTTCTTTAATCACTAAAAACAACTCATAAACCAACTTTTTTGTCTGAGTTTGTATTTGTTCCTCCTCCAACTCTGTATGTGTATTTTTCCTTGCATAGCTCTGAAAGGTCAGGATGTCATGATTTCATGGAGATCCTTGTCTTTTCCAAGGTCGTGAATTAGCATTTTTAACCAGCACTGAAGCCAGTTCCTTCTTCCCTTGGGACTTTTTTAAAGGTGCCTAATGCGGCCGTTCTGCTGCCATTCCTATTGGAAAATGTAGAATTTGACTTTCCAGTGTTGAACAGCCAAGTTTCTGCAGAAGTCTTGGACTGTGAGTGCTTGGAACTCCTGAAATTCGAGCCCCGAGTGATGAGACCAGAACACTATAAAATAGAAACAGCAAACAATCATCTGCACCATCCTGGGGCCTGATATTTCCAAAACCTCCAACACTTTCTGCCCAGCACCTGACTGGCACACAGTGTGTGTATTATTTTTAAAATAAGCTGGCTATTTTTGTTCCTCAATAAATGTTGAATTCTTTAGTGTCTGGCAGGCACTGTAAGCCTTGCTGTTTCCCTTTCCTCTTACGGAAAGATTGATTTAGTGATTGGAAGGGGAAAAAAAGGGGGGGGAGGGAGGTCACTCACAGCAATTATTAAATTTATGAACTAGAGAAATGTTTTTAAGTGTTTGCTCCAATGCTGGAGCTTTCTTAATGCCCAGGGCAATGTTTCATTGTTCTATAAAGCACTGCACAACTCGCTGTAACCCACTTGAAAGTGATGCCTCAGAGATGTCCCGATTTCATCGGTGGCTTAAGCTGGGTGCACGAGCCCAGAATAAGGTGCAGAAAACTCCCGTTATTTGGGGAGTCCTCTAAAAATACGTTTCATTCCGGGTAAATGGTGTGTAACAGTTGTGAGGAATCGAGTGACCTGCCCGTGGGATCAATCCTGTCCCTCATCCAGCAAGGCGAGTCACGTAGGTGGTGCCTTTTCGTGAATGAGGAGGTTTTGCTGGCGCTGCGGCAGCGGCGTCGCGGCGCCTGCCCCGGGTCACCGTGCGTCGGTTTGATTCTGTCCCTTCTCTTCACCAGCGCGTCTGCCTGGACTGCAAGAAGAATTTTTGTACGTCCTGCTCCAACGAGCCCGAAGGCGGCCCCCTTCTCTGCCATCTCTGCCAGCGCTTCCGAGCCACGGCTTTTCAGCGGGAGGAGTTGATAAAGATGAAGGTGAAGGATCTGCGAGACTACCTGGCGCTCCGTGAGATTTCCACCGAGTTGTGTCGCGAGAAGGAGGACCTGGTGTTTCTGATCCTTGGCCAGCAGCCTGTAATTACCCAGGAAGATCAGATAAGAACAAATCAATTTAATACAAGTGCCTCTGGACAGCAAGACTCTGTCATTCTCCCAACAACCAGCGTAGCGTCTTCTACCTCACCTGATGCCTCCCCGGTGTCTGCAGGTCCCATCTCGAGTTCACTAGCTCAGGAACACCAACAGGTACAGTCTCCAGCCAGAAGCATCCTTTGCAAACTCATTCATCTCTGGGTTTGGCTTCACTACTAAGACGTTACGTGAGGTTTTCCAAGGAGATGATGTGCCAAACAAGTTTTACAATAATGATGCCTCCTTAAAAAGCAAGGGGGGGCTTCTACTTAGAACAGGTGACAAAATACTTCAGTTGCATCTTTTATACAAGCTCTTCTCAGGCTTGTTTTTAATTCTGAAGTGAGGACCAAACACTTGCTTACAGAGCAATTAGGAAAGTAAGATGAGTGATGTACACTGCCTTGCTGTGTGACTCGCTGTCACCAGCTTTGCTGTGCTATTCCCTCTTCACACGACTGGAATTTAACTTGGTGGGCAGTGCTGAGTATACTGAACATTCCCTCTGGGAACAACATCCCTGTTTTGAGATGTTTTCTCTGGTGCTCTGCTCCACACTTGCCACTCCTGACTGGTGCGTTCGGTACTGGATGTCTGTGTTGGTGCATGGATCTCTCTGTGTGGTGATGCTGACAGCTGTATGGAGGCGTTAGATGAAAGGGGTACTGTTGCTCTTCAATTCGTGTGCAAGACAGCAAACAGCTTAAAGCAGTTTGGGGACTGAAACTGCTCAGAAAGGTGATTGTGGGATGGGTGAGGCGTTTGGTGTCGGCTGCACCTCAGATCAGCAGGAGACACAGCCCAAGTCGTCGGTTTACGATGAACCCTGCAGTTCTGACAAACCTCGTCAAGGGCATTTGAGCTTAATTATTTTTATTGACTTTCCTTTGTTGATCTTTCTGCTGTCTGGCATGGGAAGTTTACTCAGTGTTTGACATCTGCTCCTAGTCCTGTTACGATGTTAACTGGTGCATTCGGTTCCCTGTGGACCAGAGCTGTGGAAGGGTATGTGCCTCCCGCTTCCTCAGCAGATGCAGCTTGTACAAAAGAAGGGTTCTCCTGGGTGGATGCTTTTTTGCAAATCATTAAAAGGCCTTTTCATTCTCTGGTTTTCTGGATAGCACCAGAATATTCCAATTTTTACCAGCAAATTCGCCTCTGCTGTCTTCCCCTACAGCTCCATGATACGTTTCAGCTTGTCTCTCCTTGCAGCACATCCTGCTACAGTTCAGGCTCGTTCACCATCATTGTTTTTCTTTCGCTTGTTAATATTAAGTCCCTTAGATAAGTAGGGTGGTATCATTGCAGTCTCCTCTGTCAGCAGGGAAACCACAGAGGAGAGTGATAGCTGCTGGGGGCGAGTTGGCTGGAATTACACTGCAGCCCCTTCTCGTTCTCCAGCTCTGCTGCTGGTCCTTCACTTGGTATCTCCTATTTGCCCAGTCCAGAGCCCACCCGAGGAGGTGTTTCTGTACGGTGGCATGGAAGATGGGCTGTTACAGGGGAGCCTTATGCAGAGTCTGGCACTGAGAGCTGATGTGCCATCAGAGCTGTGACACGCACCGTGTCACACCGCAGCGCGTCACTGAAGGGTTGCGTGTGTGCGTAAATTAGGCCTCCTCCTCCTCCAGCCTCGCAAGAGTGTCGTGTGGGATCTGACTGTACAAGTACTCTGTCAGGGCTTAGGTAAAGCAGGGCTGTAGAGGGTCACACGCTGCGCTTCAGTGTGTTAAAGTTTGGGTGGCTGTGCAAGTGCCGCACAGGAAACGCCTCCCGCCTGCGAGCCTCGCTTTCCTCGTCTGCCGCAGTTTGTCCTGCCAGCGGGCAGGGCCTGCAGCTATGCTGAACTGCCGAGCTCGTTTCCCTTCGGGCACAGAGATCTGCTGGTGGTGAAAGCTTTCTTTCCTCTTGTAGGTAAATGGTTATGTGTCTCCAAGCCACATCGGTATGACGGGAGTCGAGAATGCAGCAGAAGCACCAGCAGAGGAGGAGACGCAGGTTTGTGTGTGTCCTGGAATTGGGTAACGAGGAACACCAGGATTGCTAGGCTGTATGGGCTCCCACAGCCATTACTGCCAAGAGATGGGGGGCTAAACAGTACTTAAGACTGCCCACTGGCAGACCCAACCACCCCCTTTCCTGGGCATCATCTTGTCCTCCACAGAGAGAGAGAACTGGTGTTGCTGGGACACTGTGATGATAGAAATGATTTATTTCCATCCTAGGGCGCTTGTTCCTGATCGATGGAGGAATTCAGTCAGTTACGCGTACGTCCGCACGTGAACTCGTGCCAGCACGTGTGCTGAAAGTTGACTTTAAACTGTAGTGTTAGATGTTGAGGGCAAGAGTCATTCCCTCTTCCTTCCCTTGCAGTCTACTGACTCAGAAGACACCCTGGTGCAGGGGAGGAAGGCTTCCCTTTCCGATCTGACAAGCATCGGGGACATCAACGCGCTTTCTGTGCGACAGCTGAAGGAAATTCTGGCTCGCAACTTCGTCAACTACAAAGGCTGCTGTGAAAAGTGGGAGCTGCTGGAGAGGGTGACTCGCCTGTATAAGGAGAAAGACCTGCAGTATCTAGGTAAGAAACTCAGCGAGCATGTGCCAGTCTCCCAGCTTTCTCCTTTGCAGGGACAGTTGGAGAAGGAAGTAGAACTGCTCTTACGTTTGTTTGGTGCAAGTGAGGAGGAAAGGGGGTGTTACGCACCCCAGAGCAAAAGCAGCTGACCTGTCCATGCTGGCGCTTGTGGGGGAGCGTTCCCGTGGCTCTGGAGCGAGTTCCCCGTAACAGCAGCCATTGAGAGCCGTGCACCCTTCACCCCGGGGTCGCGTGTAACTGTGGCAGCTGCGCTGGTCACTGCACCCATCACCCACGCAACGGCCGACGTGCAGCCGTCGAGGAGGCTCTGGGTGCCGGGCTGAGCTCTTGCGCACTCACTCGGTAACGGGCAGAGCGAGCAGAACGCCCCAGGCAGCAGCCAGGTGCTCGGCAACCGTGGCTCCCGCTGCTGTACAGCTGTGGTTATCTGTGGTTCGATTTCCTCCTCTTGATCCCAAGAGCGTTCCCCCCGGACACTACCAGCTGCCGCTGACAGACAGGGGGCTGGAGGTGCACGGAGAGTGTCTGCTTTGCCTGTCGGGTGCCGGTTGGCAATTCTGGGTGTTCGGTTAGACACGTATCTGTGAATTATTTGCAAGAGAACCGTAGTTTCCCACTTGGATTTCACAGCTAGCTTGGTTCCTCAGCGTCGTCCAGAGCAGGGCTGTGTGCTGAAACACTGTCCTCTACGAGTGTAAAAGATTTAAAACAACCGCTTTGGGTTTATGCTCTTCTTTCATTGTATCTTGTGCTTTTAACAGGATTTTGTCTCCTCTTTATCACTGTTGCCTGTGTCTTAGCTCTGCTCAGCAGCATCAGTGAGCAGCTGGCACAAGGTGCGACTGGAAGTGTGGCCAAACACTGCATAAACAAATTCCAAGGCTGTCTTACAGCTCGAGCCACCGCTTCAGACAGTGGCTGCGTGTTGCGAAGCGTTAGCTGCTGCGTCAGCTCGCTAAAAGAGGAGGTGTCTTGCCTGAACCTTTCCCTGATCATATTCATCTTGAACCTCTGCGTGGGGACCAGCAACAAGCAGTTTTGGTTTAGTAATCTCCCTGCAAGGCTTTCGGCTCCTGCTGAGTAATACTGCCTGAGCTAAGGGGGGTTTTCCAGCTTCTCTGAGTCCCACCAAATAACTTTCTCTTCTTGCGTTGCAGTTTCTGACACTGATGATCAGACTGGTAAGTGATGTTCTTAATCACCGAATCATTGAGGTTAGAAAAGTCCCCTAAAATAATCCGTTAATCCAGCACTGCCAAGCCCACCACTAAACCCTGTCCCCAGGCACCTCATCCACACGTCTCTTAAATCCCTCCCGGGATGGTGACTCCAGGCGGCCCGTGCCCGTCCCTGACAGCCCCTTCAGTGAAGGCATCTGTCCTAATATCCAACCTAAACCTCCCCTGGCGCGACGTGAGGCTGTCTCCTCTCATCCTCTCGCTTCTTACTTGGGAGAGGAGACCCAGGTCGCTTCATTGGCCTCACTGCTAAGAATCGCAGTGGTCTTTCAGTTTTCATCACACGGAAACGGCTGTGTAAAGGCTAAACCCTTCTCCCTGCCAGCCGAGAGGGCAGCCGTACCCCCGTCAGGGTGGGCGCACGGGCACTTTCGGTGCGCAGAAGCCCACTGGGGAAGCCCTTTGATCCAGCTGACTCACGGACTGCCCCAGACCGTCGCGCCTTCCCTTGCCTCCCCCGACCGCGGGCTCTCGTTTACGCAGGCGGCGCTGGGCTCCCTGGCGCGGAGGACAACCTCTGCAAAATCTGCATGGACGCGCCCATCGACTGCGTCCTGCTGGAGTGCGGCCACATGGTCACTTGCACCAAGTGCGGGAAGCGGATGAGCGAGTGTCCCATCTGCAGGCAGTACGTCATCAGGGCTGTCCACGTCTTCAGGTCCTAAGTGTGTGTCGGGAAAGCTGCTGGTGCCTTAAAGCCTCCTCAGCCGTGAAGAGAAACGGCCAAACTGCTACCGAGAGCTGGGGCAGAGACTGGCGTACGGACCCCACGGGGAGCTGGAAGCGAGGGGAGGATGAAGCCTGGGAAAAGTGCCCTCCCTGCAGGTGTGCCTGGCTGTGCTCTCCCACTAGTGCTTTACACCACCGTGCCTGGCCTCCCTGGGGCTCACTGCCAGCAGCACACAGCGCTCGTTAACCACCCGCATCCCAGAATAACTCGACCCACGGGCGCTGGGATGCATGGCTCCACCACGGAGATCACTTCCAGAGGCTTTGTATTTCCCCTGGAATAAGAAACAGAAGCGGAGCAGGGGTCTCAGGGGTGATGTCTGTTTTGCTGCTTGGGCTGTACACCCAGCACCAACCTTACGTTCAGAGATTAAAATGTTACCGTGCTGTTTGCTGTCGGTTTGTGTTCAACGGCGCGTGCGGGGTGGGCGGCCAGCCTCGGCTTGCCACGCTCAGTGCAATTCCAGCCTAGTGCGATTGCGGGAAAACGGCTCACTTCATTAGACGGACTCTGTAACGGGCAAGCGCAAGTGGGAAACACGCAGCCGGATGGGGTGTGTGTGCAGCGAGGGGGAGATGCCTGCTCTGCCTGGGGCTGATGCCTGGGGCTCCCTGGCAGTGCCTGCCAGCGGGTGTGTTGGAGCTGAACTGCCCTCGCTTGAGGAAGGAGCCATGAAGCTAAGGCCGGGGGGTTCAGGGAGGAACACATGCAGCTGAAGAGCGGCATGGAGCACGGTGCCTGACAAGCAGGTGACCTGGGAGGGGAGACGTGAAGGAGAGCAAACTGTCTCCCCTGAATCAGCAAGATGAGGCAGCATCGCCGCAGATGCTGCTGTTCAGTAAAGAGCTTCCCCCGATCCTGGGTTCTTCGTCTTCTCTCCTTCAGGCTGCTTAGCAGAAGTGACGTATGACTTGCTGCCTGTGAGGGCGGATGGGGGATCCTGTGCTCTGACACGAGAGCGACAAGCCCCTGCTGTGGCAAACCCGCTGGCGCGGTCACCCCTCCGCAGCCTGCAGGTCCTCGGGCCCCGTGGCTGGGGACAGCTGAGTTTCAGCATCCTTGTGCCTTAAGTTGTCAGCCACTGTGGGATCGCGCGCTCGTTTGCGGAGCAGAGTCCCTGCTGCTGGGGGGTTTTTC
>NW_010239218.1:28982-45820 GCF_000690775.1 Eurypyga helias
CCTGCTGTGATCTCCGCGTGGCCGCCAGCGGAGCAGCAGCGGCAGACCCAGCCTCTGCTCACAGCCCCTGGGTCGCGGTCACCGACACGATGGCAGCAGCTTTGGTAACGGCACCCAAACTGCAGCATCTTTCACGCGGAACGCGGCGCCAGGAGCTGATCGCTTCTCGCCCCGGGGGGCTCTGCAGGCTGGAATGGGGAAACCCTTCAGGTGAAGGAATCTGTCCGGCGGTAGGCAGCAGAACCCCTGCGCTACTCTTCGAACTCCACAGCAACGCAGCCGCTGCTGCAGTTTATCGAACGAAAGAGCGCGAGCTTTACCTCCGCCCGTTGGGGCCGTTCTCTGGCTGAGCAGCCTGCAGCACGCGGAGAGCCCCGCTCGGGTCAGTGAAGACTGCGGGTACAGCCCTTGGCTCTGCAGGGGGGTCAGAGCCCTCAGGCGGAGGTACAGCGACACACACCTGAGTGCTGAACAGCCCCACTCGGTGAATTCACTGGGAAAATGCCTGTCGTCGTGTTTTCAGTGACCTTGGGGCTGAGGGAATCGGGCAGGTTATTCCCCGTGGACGGCTGGGCTTGTACCTGTCGAGGGCAGGTCACCTCCCGCAGCAGCTGTGGCAAAGTGCAGGTCAGCACCTGAGGCTACAGGAGCCCCATGTGCCCCCCCAACTCCGAGGGTGCTTTCCCAAGGGAGCGCGCTCCCGCGTCGCCACGCTGACCACGCTCCCTCCCTGGCAAAAATGGACACTCTGCTATGGCTACCAGTGTTTTTACGGGAAAATAAGAAGCTGGAGGAGACTGATTAATGACCCAAAGGAATGTAATGAGCTGAGCTAATAAACGCAAATATTTACGTGCTTTATGTACACAGTTTAAAGTTAATATTCTGCTTGAAACAGCATGTTATTCTCTATCAAATCCTCTTGGTACTCGGACAGTTAAACCTATTAGTTTTGGTACAGAAGTCTGGTTTATAATTTTATAATAAAGTTGAAGCGTGATTGGTTACCCTTCTTGTGAGTCTGTGGCCAACAGGCTGGGAGAAAGCAGAGATCCTGCGGCTCTTCCAAACGCCAGCCAGAACGGGCTGGGGGGCCTGCGTGCTTCAGTGGTGCTGGGGGGGTGCAAGTACAGGAGTTGAAGGAAAATATTAACAGAAAGTGCTGACTTTAGGAGTACACTCAACTCTGAAGATTCCAGAGGGGAGAGCACACTCCGGCCCCTTCAGACTGTGGGAACCAGGAAACTCGCTTTTCCTTCCCCGGCACGCAGGCACCCTCGGCCCGCTCACGCCGTCAGCAGCCGCGCGGGGTCACGTGCTACGTCACACAGGTACAACCGACCCGTTTCTACACCCTCCTTACTGCACTAACTCCCACGCTCCCGCAGGAGGCTTGCACTCGGCTAAGGCGGTCTCCCGGCCAGCCTCCAAGATCCAGGTGGTAGAGTTCCTCCCCAGCTTCTACTCACCGCAACGTGACTACCAGCCCACGAGTGGCGAGCGCTCCACGAGGATGCTGGGATAACGCTCCAGCAGTCCCTGGGATGGAAGCGTAGCTGGTGTCCCGGTTTCAGTGTGAAACCTAGAGCCGCGACGTACAGCGCTGCGGGGCACAGACCTGTGCCGAATGCTAAAAGACAGGGAGTCAAGCCAGGAGAAGGACACGTGTCCTTTGTGGCGAGCGCAGCCACGCAGAACCATCCTGCCAACGCAGCCAGTTTCACATACCCAGTGGTGTTTTCCCGTCCAGGCAGACAATAACCTTTGGAAAAGAAGTCCTGACAGCAAAGGAGAAACTGCTTCGGTTTTATTTCTCTATAAAAATACCCAAACTTTAAAAACCCAGGGAGACTAAAGCAGCACTGAGTAAGTGCAGTTGTCTACATCGAGGGCAGAAAATGGATTCAGCGGTGACATTTCATCAGAGAGCTGTTTTAATTAATACTGTAGGGTCGCTATGGGTCTTAACTACCTGGGGTGAACTGGGGCATTTCATTCCTATCCATGTCTCCACAGAGGAATCCCCCCATCTTCTTCCACCTACCCAGTTCTCAGCCGTTCCTTTCAGGGAATTCCCACGTCAGGACCGGTCAGCTGCCCCCCACCGCTAGCATGGGGCTACCAGCCTCCTCTTCCGGATGCACTCCCAGATCCAGTTGGGAGACACACGCTTAGCACCAGGATTCTCATCAACGTCCCCTATAACATGCGTTGCCGAGGCGGCGTCGAACTCCGGCACGAGATCCCCGTCGTACGCGATGAAGTACCGCCGGAGCTTGTCGAAGTCCTTCACGGCGGGGGAGAGGTACAGCCTCACGCCGGTGAATATGTCCAGCAGCGGCTGCGAATTGCGAGAGGGTGAGACACCAGTGGGCTGGCCCGGGCGTTACACTGATCTGTCTGAGGCATGAAGGCGTCCCCCCGCGGTTCCCAAGGTTCTCGCTCTAATCCCACGCCCGGTAACAGCCAACTGCTCTTCAGACCACCGCGAAATCACTCACGAGACTCCCGCGCCCCTGCCCTGACGCCGGGTGCTGCAGCGGGACAGCGCTGCCCTAGCACGGGCGGGGACGCCTCCCCGTTACTCCCCGCAGGGGTGATGCTGGTGTGGGCCAGGAACCCTCGCCTCAGCATCTGCCTCTCCGAGCTTCCTTAGGGCAGGAGAGCAGCCCGCCGGGCTCACCAGGGAATTACAGCCCAGGGAGTCAATCCACTCCTACGATTTGCTGCACCACGGCCTGGAAAGGACAGCTCTCCCTTTACAGCCCCCAGCTCTTCCCGCAGCAGCAGCGGGGAAGGGGAGCCGCTCAGCAGTCCCACATGGGGGGGAGGGGGGCGAGCAGAGCAGGGGCCTTTAGCACCACCGACCCCGTTACGTCGGCGCTGCAGACAGGGCGAAGGGCCGCAGCCCTCCGCTTCCTTCCCCAGCGCCTCGTGGCTGCTACGTCTGCCTTTACGTTTTGTTTTCAATGTCGGGTGCTGCTGCCAGATGATGCCAAAGACTGCCCAGGCGGAAGGCAGAATGGACACCTGCCCCAGCTTCCTCCCACCCCAGCAGCCCGTACCTTTTTTCCATTGTCATCCATCTCGGACGCTTTTCTCTTCTCCCCTCGTTTCTCCTCCGATTTCTGGGGGGATGCAGCGACTGCTTTGCTCTCTGAAAACAAGAACTTGTCTCATTTGTGCTCTCTGTTCAGATACTGGTTGCGTATTGAACTGGGGGGGAGAAGAGTGAAGAGAGTAGAAGGAAAAAAGCTTTTCCCCCCTTTTTCTGGAAAATCCATGAATTAGAATGTAACCAGTAAGACACATTTTTCTACTGGAAATGGCCCAGGGCATCTCCCCGCCCTGATCGCCAGGATGCTGCTGTCCAACCTCCCTCCCTGCTGTCATCACATCGCCTTTCGGAGACCACTCAGGCAGCCGCTTCAAGTTCCTCCTCAGTGACAAAGCGCCGCGAAGGGAACCTCACCCTCAGCTTTGCAGCTACTGCCTGGGAATCCCCTCCACCCAGGTGCCCCACTAACGCTCAAATTCCATCCAAACAAAATGAAATGCTGGCTCATGGCCAAAAACGAGGGCACACGATCTGCAGGAATGAGAGCAGCCGATTCGCTGTTCAGACCAGTTGCACGTTCTGCTGAGGACCCTGGTCTAGTACGATTAAAAGGGACTGCATCCCAGAGAAGTCGCTCCAAAGCGGATTTGGTACGAACTGACACTCTGCGAGGCTCAGGTCTGTTCTAGGCAGCAAGGCAAGCTTTGTCTAAATGAGTGGCCAAAGCACCAACCTAACGAGCCCCATCAGCGCCATTTCCACCTTTTCTCAGAGCCAGCAGCCCTCAGAGCGGTGGCTGTTCACACCACGAACAAAGGCCAAACCAAGGGTCCGAGCGGCTCTTCCCATTAACCCTGACGTGCACGGGAAAGCTGCCACGGGATCTTTGAGCATCTGGGGGAAGGCAGAGATCCAAAGCCGGCCTGCCCCAAATGGAGAGAACATGCCCCAAGGCTCCTCTCTCCCCCCAAAAGCACTGTCTTACCTTCCGGCTTCTGGGCTTTTGCAGGTGACTTGCTTGGGGGAGATTTAGCAGCGCTATGTGGCGTGGAAGACCTGGAATTTCCCTCGTTCTCTCCGCTGCTGCCAGCTGTAGACTCGTCTTCCTCCCCGGCAACAACATTGAAATCAGCCTTCTCTTTGGAGAGTTGGTACAGCTCCTGCCCCACCAGAAACAAAGCACCACCTTTAGCCACGGCGAACCCTCCGGCACCAGACACCGGCCACAGCGCGCGTGCTCCTTGGTCGTCCCCCCCTCGAAGTGCTCGCCCGTAGCCTTCACAGCCATCCTCCAGTCAGCTTTGCTCAACCTCTGTGTTCTCAGCTGGCTGGCATCACGGGACGCTGTACGGGAAGGCACCAACAGCCACCGGACAGCACCTACTGCACAGCGAGACAGATCAACCCTTCCGAGCCCACTCCCGGCCTGAAAAACGGCCAATGCCCGTTGCTCACTCGGGGCATGGTCTGCCTGACGAGGGTGCTTTACCCTTCTCTGCCCTGCCTGCACAGGGAGCCAGAGAGGCTGCCGGGCAGCAGGTGGGCTGAATCACTCCTTGCTTCCACGGCACAACAAGCACTTAACCTGCTGCCAGCCTCCTGGCAGGTAGGGCGAAGACAGCCCAAACAACAGGAACTTGGCGGAGAACAGAGCTCGGCAGCCGCTGACTTACTGCCCGGGGTGGCAGCAGGCCACGGGGTGTCTGTCTGTAAAGGAGGCAGAGGCTGCATGGGGTGGCGCGCCCGGGGGGTCCTGCCACACTGCCATCTGGTCCCTGGGCTTGGGCCAGGCTGCCCCAGGCACTTCCCAGATGCCTCCCCCAGGCTCAGCCATTAACAGGAGACAGAATGACCATAAACACTTAAAAGAGAATAAAGGTCACCTCTTTCAGGAAGAAAATTCCTCACCACACGGCTGTTGCAAGAGCTGATACAACTAACTGCCAGCACAGACCTTCCTGCAAGTGCACAACACAACAGCTCGAGCACTCGAGAGGCCCCATGAAAGGTTAAGATTCCCATCAAAATAATCCAGCAAGCAGCCCGAGTCCATGGGACCTGATGGAATACATCCGTGGGACCTGAGGGAACTGGCGGATGAGGCTGTGAAAACTCTACCCATCACACTGGGGAAGTCGTGGCGGTCTGTTCCCACTGACTGGAAAAGGGGAAACATAACCCCATCTTTAAGTTGGGGTGTTCAGCCTGGAGAAGGGAGGGCTCTGGGGAGACCTTATAGCACCTTCCAGTGCCTGAAGGGGCTACAAGGAAGCTGGGGGGGACTTTTCACAAGGGCCTGTAGTGACAGGACAAGGGGTAACGGGTTTAAACTGAAAGTGGGGAGGTTTAGATTAGATATCAGGAAGAAATTCTTCCCGGAGAGGGGGGGGAGCACTGGGACACGTTGCCCAGAGAAGCTGTGGATGCCCCATCCCTGGAAGTGTCCAAGGCCAGGCTGGATGAGGCTTGGAGCAACCTGGTCTAGTGGAAGGTATCCCTGCCCATGGCAGGGGGGGGGACTGGATGGTCTTTAAGGTCCCTTCCAACTGCTTCTGTGATTCTGTGAATTACTGGAGAACGTGACATGCCATCAGAGGCACCAGCCAGCAGATTCCGTCAGTACATTCCCTGCCAGCAGAGTTGTCCTTTTACACACAGACCGTTGTCAGAACTCGTTCTCGCCCGTGCTGCAGACACCCTGAGGTAACTGACCTTCAGCTGCTGGAGGTTGGTGGCTGTCTTCCAGTCTTTGTCATCCCGAATGCGGGTGCAGCGAGGGAAGCGGATGGAGATCCCATCTGCAGTGTGGGCTTCAGCTTTAGAGAATTCAGCCCCTGTGATCTCCCACACTGGAGCTTTCTAAACACAGTATTGAGGAAGTCATGTCACATTCACGTGTCGTCTCACAAACTAACTCCAACGCATCTGCGTTCCTCTGCTTCTGCAACACCCCCCTCGCCCCGCAGGACACCCAGTTCCATATGCACATTCTTGGTCACAAAAATAGAACTTTTTCCAATTAATATTTCAGGGAGTCGGAGATCCTCAACTAACACATAATGCCCGTTTCTAAATAACACGTTTTCTCTGGGACATGCATGGCGCAAAGCGCACCCATAAATTCTGTAAGAACAATAGCAACTTCGAGGTTACACTTGTGCTTCAATCATTTTAAGTCAGATTTTTCATGCCTCAGATTTTAAGTAAGTTCACTTCTGGAAGAGATTTACTACACAAGAACATTTCCCAAAAGTGCTACAGCTGCGGTTTGTTCCTGAAGCTCTTGGCCTCAAACACACCTGCAAGATTCAGAGGCAGGACCCTGCGGTTCATGTCCTGTTCCAAGCAGGAAGGCTCATCTTGGACCAGAGACAACGTGTACCCTTAAGGGAAGCACAGTCGATTGCTCTGTCAAGGGCTGGGAAACAGTTATGTGACTCTCAGAGCACTTACCTTTGGATCTGGGACAATGAAGTCTGGGTAGTAGATTTTGTTAATTTTTAGCCACTTTGGAATTTTACTAGGATCCTATTAATTAAAAGCAGAAAAAAAAAAATGATAGTACTTCATTCCTCTAAACATTGCTGAAGGATAGCCTAGTATAGTGGGTTAACATATAGGTATTACATTGCCTTTGTAGGGGTGAGCCTTGCTTTAGTCTGCAGCGCAAAGGTGCACTGATCCGCAGCAGTTTCTCTCATCTGGAGAATCACAAAAATTACCTGTAACAGCTCTCAGTTACTGTCATTTCATATGTCAAAAAAATAACGTTGTTTCAGTAGGGATTCGTATTAAACTACCCATTTTTTTTTTTAAGATTCTATACCCTTGATGCCAATGGCCTATAGGATGTCAAGGAAATATTAAAATTGAGCACTCCGTTTATTCATCAAGTCTTAAAAAGTAAGATTCCTCACCCGAGTCACTCACAAAAAGTCCTAACTCCCAGCCTGTGAGGTTATCTAGCCACAAGGCAACAGTCTGCCCCGCATTTCTCACCCGCCGCCCCACCTAGTGACTGCCTTCACCAATCACAACGTGCCAAAAAAATGGCACTTGCTCTGCTCTTCCGTATAAAACTGCCTTAGCAGGAAACAGATGGTGCCTGCCTTCCCACTCGGTGTCTGAGCGCTCATCTTCGGGAGCTGGTTGTGCCTACATCTCACTTGTGTCACGGCGGTTTACCTGACTCCAACTGAGCCTCTATCCCCTCCTAGCAGAGCACTTCAGTTCTGCGTTTGGCCAGCCCCTCAGCTGTACCTCGGCACGAAGGCACCTTTACCAAGCCCTTCCCGAGCAGCCTCCGACAGCCTCTCCGTGCCAGAACCCCTCTCACCTTGCTGATCTTCACCATATCCAGCTCTGTTTGCAGCCGCGCCAAGGTGGCGTCATCATGGCCACCGGAACACTTGGTCACGGTGCACCACTTCTCACTCTTGGGATCGTAGCAGCCCATGAGAAAGATGGACATCATCCCACCTGCAGGAGGGGAGAGCAGGGCGGCTCGCATCCTCTACGGGACAAGCCAGAGCTTTTCAGAAAGGAATGAACCAAACCCCTTTTCTATCTTTGGGAGTCAAGGCCTCAGGCTCGTGGTGGCTTCAGGGCGTACAAAGCTGAAGGGAGGCTCTGCGCTGCACAGAGCCCAGCCCGAGACCCAGTGCTGTGCCAACAGCCCACGGTTCACTTGGAAAGCTGGCAGCAGCCTGGCACGCATGGGCTGGAGCCAGTCTCATCCTAGTCGGAGACCCAAATGCTACAGGAAGCCAGGAATGGGAAAAACCTTGAGAGCTTTCTGAACTGACAGAACTCTGACCCAGGCCGACTCCGGACACTTACCCTTACTGCCTTGTCCATAGAAAGCTCCCAGCACCACCAGGTCTGCCGTGTCAGCCATCGCACCCTCGTTTAGGTAGTCCTTTTTCACCTTCAGCCAGTGTCGTTTTCCTGGTTCATAATTACCCTGTGCAAAACAAGGCCAGAAGCCGCCGTGAGAAAGGAGATCATCTGGCAACAGCTCTCTCTGCCACAGCCCTTGCTTTCACCCAGCGTAGTGGTACAGCACAGTTCAGACACAAGGAGCAGCCTGGATTGGATGTCAGCATCGACAAGAACCCAGGGATGCGAGAGGACACTCAACCTTGGCTGCTCCATCCACAGACCTCTGGCTGTTGTTACTCCTCAATTCCCAGCACACACCAGTAAGAAGTCAATGTGAACCTACCTTTATATCTTTCAACACCAGTCCTTCCAGTCCCTCCCGGATGACACGGGTGATCATATCTGCCAGATCTGAAGCTTTCTGAAAAGGAATGGAACTGTGGTAAGCTCAAGACTGTTAAAGGGCTGTGGTTTTCTGGCTCTCTCGAGCAGTGGTGCACTAAAACCAAAGCAACCGCAGAGACACGAATGGGTAGTTCCATAGTTTCCAGGGAAAGTCCCATACACGTCCTCTTTACTGCACATCCAGTGGCTAAGCTGGGAATACATCCCGAGAAGGGTTCATTAGTTAACCACTCCTCAGAGATGGACACTGATTGTGTCCTGAGTATGTCCCATATGTGCAAGGCCAGCTCTTCTCAGCCAGCCACACCTGCCTCCTTCCCTGTCCAACTGCCTTGGGACCTATGCTTTTTTCTTCTTCCCAAAATGCTTTCTCTGCCCCAAATGTCCTACATTCTCCACCAGGCCCGAGATGCTACAGAAATCAGTAGCAGTGGGGAAAAATAATGGGACATTGGGCTCATGCCCAACAGAAAAATTGAGCATGCTGCTGTCTAAATGCAGGTGTGGGCACTCGGGGTGTCTCTGTGCTACAAGACGTAGGGCAGTGTGGCACATGAAGTTGCCAGTTTGGGTACTGAGAGCAGTTCTGGTTCCCTTCAATCATACTTCAGCCTTCCCGGGACAGCTCAGCATTGCACAGCACAGACTAAGTTAGCCTTTAGCTCCTCCTAACAATGTCAGTTACAATGTCTACAAAACCTTAAAGAAGCCAAAAAAAAAAAGAGAGCTGTGCACCTGAAGACTGTACTGAAGTGGTTGTAGGCAAGACAAAACGGGAGCACAGGCACGGCCTTCTTCAACAACCCTAGCTCAACAGATCTCGCACCCAGACCAGCAGAACCATTCTGACAGGCAGGGAGCTGCCGGACTGGCAGTCATGAGAAAGGCCACGTGGTCAAGGAGCAGTGCCATGACCTCACCATGGATCACGTTCTTTTACACCGAACTCACTGTGACGTGCTTCATCTCCGAGAAAAGGATCCGGTTTGGGATTTCAACCATGTTATCGTGGAGAAACTTCCGACGTTCACACAGAGGCCTGCGGAGCAAGGGAGTTCAACATCAAGCACCAGTCATGTGAGCACTGAGAACAGCGATCTGAATAATGGAATGATTCATCCTACAGAGTTCCAGAAAGGACAATCAATTCTTACTTTCCCCCAGAAGTTTTAATTCCAGGGGATATAATATGGATCTCAGTTCGGTTCAAACGCAGTTAAATCCTGGTATTTTGGAACTGCAGAGCGAGCTGGAGCTCTAGAGCAATGCTCTACAGCACAGCAAAGCTTGTCCTGTGACGTTTTGATTTTAGAGGGGTAAACGGCCAGCCTTAACAACTGGCCAGCCTTAACAACCCATGTGAACTGCTCCCTCCCTCCTCCCTTCACCAGCTTCCGGCTGGGAAACCTGTCTGGCTACTCTTCCCACGTACCTGTCCATCAGGCTGATGTCATTGAAATAGATGCAGTCAAACACAAACAAGCAAACGTTGGCATCCTGGAAAGCAGCTTTCTGAAAGACAAAGAGAAATCTGCTGTCGGTGTTGTAGAAAAACAACAGAGAGAAAGGATGCATTCTTGTCTTTGAAAGCTTTTAGTTCTAACAAGCTTAGGCCTCTTCTAAAAGACAGAAGTATTCTGGGAGTTCAGATCAGACTGAATGTGTCACAGCACAAACTAAGACAATAACACATGCTCATTTGCTAGTGAGAGGGAAATAGCACCACAAATATTAATGACTTTGGGTGACTCACTGCTGCTGCAACACAAAACCCAAAAAGCACCCTAAAGGCTGCAGATTAACAGGTACTTCAACTTAAAGCACTCACAATTTAATTTTCATTTTACTGTCCTCTTCCTTGCCACCATTTAGTCTGGACATAAGCACTACATAATATTCCCACAGACTAAGCACTCCACATCATTCTGGCCTTCCAATCTGCTGCACACTGCTACCAGCAACGGCAGACAGCGACAGAAGATTTTCCAAGGGGTTTTTAATATTTATCTCAGTTTTCTTCCTGTCCTGCTAGTGATGAGGTTAATATCACATCTATTTTACCTCTTCATTAACATCAACCTTCTCAGGGATCTTATTTTTTCCCCAAATGCTCTGTTAAGCACAGGATTTCCTAAATCACCCTGCGGGAAGAGATGGCATGCGGCTGCATTGGCGTCAGCACCCCAACAGCCTCCAGCTGCCACAAAGGCTCGGTATTTTTACCTTGTGCACACCAAGAGTCCCAAAAGGAAGCGGCTTGCCGGTTTTGTTATCAATGAGAAGAACCTCTGAATCCAGGATCATACTCTGGCCCCCAGGGAAAGCCTTGGGGATGAAGTCCTTAAAATGGGCTACCTTGGGAAAAAAGAGAAATAGATGTTTACTGGCAGCCCAGACGGACTCACTCCAGCGCCGATTTCTCCGAAGCGCGTCTGAGGCACGCACAGGCACACCCACGCTAGCTCTTCTTTCTCCTGTGGTACAGACAGCACAGTCTACGGATAAATGAGCCTTCAGCCAAGATAACCACGTCACCCCAAGCGGCAGCAGGCCTCCCGCGGCGCCGTGCGTGCAGAGGACCGGGGCAGATAGGTTAGCTGCAGTTTCAAGCTCCTACTGCAATCCATTAGTTTAAGTGAACCATTCTACTAAGTGCTGCTTTTCCAGATTCCCAGTCTCCACACAAATTACATCCAAGTCCACCACCGAAGGCATCCTCCCTGGCTGCACAAAGGGTTGTGACATTCAGCCGTGTTTACGGAGGAAGGCAAATGCTGGCACAAGAGAAGCGGCGGTTTATAGGTGCTTACTTTGTGAGGGAGGACAGGCTTGAGGCTTCTGCTGAAGTAGCTGAAGTGATCCCCGTTTTTATGGACCTGCACCCGCTCACCATCGTATTTGATCTCCGCATACATGCCATTTGGGCACTTCTTCATGGCATACTCTACTGACTTGCAGGCTTCAGCCTTAGGAAGGTGGAGAGAGAAGTCCCAAACAAACTCAGTTGATCCATTCAAAAATAAAACTACTCTTGCCTAATTTCACAAAGGGACTACCAATTCCTTTGTAGATCTTTCTGTCCAGGGTCTCTAACATCCTTTCCAAGTTTTCTTTTTCTTAATTAGTCATTTACTGAGAATCATCTGCATATGCCCAGATAATTACAGCTTTTCAGTGTTTATCTCCTCCAAATACTCAAAGGTGTATGTACTATGCCTTTTGTAGGAGTGCTTAGCCCAGAAGTAAATATTTACCTCTGATTTGTTCAAACAAAAACCCAAACTTATTTGATCTCTAATCCAATGAAAAGCTTATGCTATTTCCAGACAAAGGATCAACTTCTGCAAAGACAGCAAACAAACAAAAAACAAAGTCACTTCTGGATGAAAAGCAAGTCAAGATTTTAGCTTCTGCAGTGTCACTGAAGCTGCAAGTACTGAGTACATCGAATACTAGCCTCTTATCATAGAATCACGGAATGGTTTGGGTTGGAAGGGACCTTAAGATCATCTAGTCCCAACCCCTGTGCCATGGGCAGGGACACCTTCCACTAGACCAGGTTGCTCCAAGCCTCATCCAGCCTGGCCTTGGTAGGAAACACTTTATAAAACGGCATTAAACAAAAATCAGCACTGCATACTCCGTTAGCTTATCCTACATGCAGTCACTTAAACGTCTACCGATCGTTAAAGGGGAGGGTCTCTGACAGTACATGCGGACTCCATCTCTTGCCTGGCTGAAGGTTACCACTGAGGGGAGCCAACGTTACCAGCATGGGCTGAACCGGGGTCATCAGAGAGGCCTGCACGCTGAGGGTGCGCTTCATCCCGGGCATCTTCGCAGCCTCCTGCTGGTTCTGCAGGACTCTCTCTACCACGTCCTGGAGGTTGCGTGATGCTTTGAACGCCTCGTAAGCGTTAGGATCCAAAGCATCCAACCTTTAACAAAGTGAGGAGGGAAACATGGATCAACATCAGGTCTGCTGCTCCTGGCCCACTTCTGGTTTTATCTCACAAAGAAAGGTAAGACTTACACGTGCTTTGCTCCAGCATTCATTTTCAAGTCATGCTTAATGAGCCTGATGATGCATTTCAGGTCATTGCCCGTACACCTGAGGTGCAAGAGAAGATTCAGATATGGTAGACACTTCACTGAACTACATTCCAGCTGAAAAAAAAGAAACTGACCCAGGCCTCTCTAAAAAAAGCTCCTCCCTGTAGGGTTTAAACTCAAATGAGGACACGTTACTAGTGACATCACGGGGCACAAGACAATATCCAGAAGGCTTTTTAGCATCTCTACGTTTGAATGCCAATGTTAATTCTGCCTCGGTGTTGACATACCTTCCAAAATTCACTTAATGCATCAAGAATACATGATTACAACATCCTCAGCCTGAGATCAAACCAAACAGAACCAAACCAAGAATCCTCAACATGTCTAACTGGCCTGAAGGCTTTTCCCAACGTGCCTAGGAATTAACAGCTAAGTCCTGTTGAGGTAGTCCTGCAAGCCACTTGCTTAGATCGAACAGTGTCTCGACGGGCAAGGATGAAATTCTCTATCAGGAACAGGAGCCATACATGTTCTCCACTGCTGCTCAGCAGGCAAGGCGCCTTAAGCAAACCTCTAAGAGCAGTTTACAGATGTTAAGTTCAGTCTCTGTGGCTTATGATTAATTTTCCACCTATGCCAGCTTGTGATACGTTGATAAGCACTCCTAGTTTTGGGGTAAACCTTTAGAGGCCAATTACTTTCCCATGCAGCACACTTTGCTGGTCATCCTCCTTAGTAAGCTTTGATAGCTGGATTAGGAATTCATCCACCTCTTGGATGGTCAGGGCACTTTTGGCTGCTGGAGGACAAGACTTGCTCTGTTCAAAGAAGAGGCGTATGGTCTCGGAAACATCTCCCTGTCCCCCAAAAAAACCCAAAATAAGGGTGTGGGTGAGACTTATGGCCAGAAAATGGGCAAGATGCCACTGGAGTAGGAGAGAGCACAGGAATGATGCTGAGATTGCACGAATAAATTGGAACCAAGTATTAGAAAAAAGCTGCCACGACACAGAATAAGTCTTTTCAGCTGTTTCATTTGCAAAAAGTAAGTAAAACTACCATCACTACTCTATTTTTTCACTGCTGTGGCATCCTTTACTTCCTCAGGATGAATTCACTTGTAAATCCAAGGGTCTCAAACAGTCTAGTGAAGTCATAAGAAGGTAGTATTTACCAAGGCAATAAAGAGAGGTGAAAGAATGAGCTTCATTATCCAATTAACCCATTTTCTTGTGCTGTATCAGGAGCACGAAGAGTCCATCACCAACTCCTATGCAAAGGAATTAAAACCCACAAGTGTGAGCACTTACACCTGTGTGGCTGTATGAACCACCTTCAGCTCACAGTAACAGATCTGTTGATTGAATCAGTTTCTGATACATGATGTTACAAAAAGGTAATATAAATCAGTTAAACAGCCTAGACACAGCAGTTTGGACAAAGCTGATGCAGCCCAACTTGCCTAGATATTTTAGTCTTGCTTGCTGAAGTTCTGCAGGTGAGTTCACATCTTGCTTTCAAATAGGATTAAAAAAAAGTGATAGAATTTCCATAGCAAGGGACCAAACAGCAGAAATGAAGAGAACTGCTGTCTGTACTCACCTGTTCCAGGTCCCGGACCATTTCTTCTTGGCTGCAGTTAAAAATCCTACTAAACAGCTTTACAATCTGCTTATCATTCAAGTTGTAAACAATTTTAATGACACCTGGTAACAGCAGCTTAATGGTCAGGTATACGTCACCATGAAAACCATCTGTAAAAAACCAACACAAACCCACAGACCGTTACCAACTGTCACAATTCGTGTTCACATACAGGCCCCGTCTGTCTGTGCGCATCAGCGTGACCCTGGGGAAAAATTTGGCAGCTGGGGCTTCCTCCTCCCACCATGCTGCTCAGCTTCACATGAAACCATGTTTCTAAGGGGAAATGTCCCCAGTTGTCTTCCAAATCTGATCTCAGTACTAAGTTTGGTGGCACCTACAAACATTTCCCACCATCCCAGCCTAAGCCATGCTTAGCTCAGTTTATTCTTCAGTTACACGCTTGGCAGACATCACCTCCCCAGTTCAGAAATCGCGGCGCGCAGCTTGGGCCACGCAGCAATCAGATCCTATCACACCCCTGCTTTGGACACAATACTCTGCTGCTGAGTTTGAGAGGGCTGGGAACGCCAAGCAGGAACCATACCTCCTCCAGATCCCTTCTTCAGGAAATCCTGGATGATCTGCGTCTTGACGTTATAGCTAGGCTTTTCAGCAACCATGGCACAGAGCTTCCTAAACTCTCGCAGCAAGCAGTCTTTGTGCTTCGGATCACAGTTTTTTGCAGACAGGCTAGACTTGTGGGAAGAGTTTGCAGAGACATCTTCCGAATTCTTTGGCTTGGCTGCATCAAAGATAAGAAGTTGCTTTTTTAACAAGTACAATATGGTGCACGTCGAGGCCACCTCTGCTCGGCAAGCTGCAAAGAACAGACCCAGCATGCTGGTGAAGCTTCAGAACTGGGTAATGATGTGTGCTACACCAGAATGTGTGACTTTAAATTTAATTACCATTAAAAAAAACACCCCAAAACTATTTTCTCATTAGAAATAACAGAACTAATTCTGCCAAACCAATATGGTTAAATCTTGGTGAAAAGTAATTCCTGATGGCAGATGCTTCTGTCTTATTTCTACCTTATAAGCCTTTGCCCTTCACAGCAACATGTTTTCCTAAGATCACTTCTAAAATGGGGGAAAAACATCCCCATCCCCTTTTCTCTCATAACACCAACAGCCTTACTCACCTCCTGGGCTGTGTACGTGACAACACATGCTCTGTGTGGTCTGTGTCAGGTCAGTCAGTCTCACACCCTGACTGTCCTGCTGGCAGCTGCTTCTCAGGACAAGCTGCTGAGGAATAACCGTTCTCCCTTCCATGAACAGAACGCTGCACCTGGGAATCCCTCACAAGCAGTTTTGAGCTCCACATGGGATATCATTACTCTGTAACTTCACAGTTTGATTGAACCGGCCAAGGCAGTAGTGGAGCCTGGCTGACAATGTGGGTTTTGCATAAACCTTGTTTCTTTGGGAATACTGGAAACTCAAACATCATTTTTTCCGAAAATGACAGCTTAAGAAAGTAGTAACTTTCTTGGCAAAACAGATTTTTAAAAAGTACTTAAAACCACCCCATCTTCTACAGATAAAAAATACTGATCTGAGCCAAATTAAAACACCTCTGATGCTGATATCAGGAGAGAAGGATTTCCCAGAACCAGTTTACATCCCACCTGTGAAGCCAGAGAATTTCTTTGGTGATGGAGTGATGAGTGCCAACGGATCTTTTGTGGTTATTTGTCCTGTGGCGGTGAGCTTAGCTTGGACTATCACTTTTTTCTTCGGTGTACTTGCAGCCTTGGAATTCGCTTCTGTAAAACAGCGAGGTTCAAACCAGCAGTCAGAAATAACCTCATATACCACTCAACATATCACATAAGATACACTGCAACAAAGAAGCCTTACAGGAGCTGGGGGTGGAGGAGGGAAAAAAAAAAGAATGAACATTTTTCAGACAGCAAAAATTAATACATCACTTACTAAAGATTGTGACAAAAAGCTGAAAATAGAAAATAACTAATACTTCCTGCCGGGATTCATCTGCATGTGAACTAAACCACCTAGACATTCTCCACAGTCATTTGTGACAAAGGAATAAAGAAGTGCTATTGTAGCAGTGACTGCTTCTTCCCTTTCCTATAGGGCTGAGCCACAGATTTGAACAGCACTACCCACCTTGTCACTACGTCATACTGACACATCAGTGAGGATTTTGGCATATTGACAGGGCTGTGCGGCAGTCAGTGGCATACCTTGAAAATCAGTAAAGTAGGAAAGTGGCCCAGCTGCTGCCTTGTGTCTCACCTGAGATGTGCTTGTTGATTAATTCTTTGTCCCCATCTTGCAGCTCTTCCCACCCTTCCAAGTCTGTGATGTCTTCAATTTTCTTGGTGGTGGCCCGGGCCTTCTCTAGCTTCTCAAACATGCACTTCACGTGGTACCACTCCTTCATGTCCCCACCAGACTCCGTGAAAGGATTGGGAACAATCTTGCCAATGCGCACCATTCCTTTCACGATCTTCTCCTTGCACTTCTTGCAGCCTGCTGTGCCACGCTTGGCATAGTCTACGCAGTACCTCTGCTCTGCCATGTCTTCTGCAGCTGTGCAGGCTTGGCAAAGCCAAGTGTGCAAAAGCTGGGAGAAATGGAAAGCCCCAGCACCACCGCTCCTGTTTCTGCCTGTGGACTGGAGAGAGACGCTCCTTAACAGCAGCTGGCACCAGGAACCGGGGCTGGCCCCGGGGAGGGCAACACTGCAAAGGCAGCCTCTTGGCAAGGAGACCTGCGTGTGGAGAGAGAAGAATCCTGCGCCCCTGCCGAGTGCCCGGGCA
>NW_010239219.1:0-1020 GCF_000690775.1 Eurypyga helias
CCTGGCAGCGCTGTGCCGAGCAAAGCTGGCGTCGGAGGGAAATCCCGCTCCGTAAAGGAGCTCTAGGAGAATCCAGACCCTCCTCCCCAGCCTGAGCGAGGGGCTGGGAGCGGGAGCAGTGTGCTCCGGCGGTGCGGTGGGCCGGGCGGGAGGTCACGGATCTGGGCGAGGTGTCACTGCTGCAGTTGGCATTACAGGGGGCTGCCTGTGGGGTACCCACCAGACCTCACCGCCGGCATCCTACAGGGCTGCTTCCAGTAGATATCCATCCTCTTGCCTATTTTAAAATGTGAAATAACTGAATTCCATGCCTTTTAAAGGTCCGTTTTCAGCTTTTTGGTAACTGGTGAGTGTCGGCTTCTCCAGATGGGTGGCTGTGCGCTGGGAGTGTGTACAGAACGGAACGGGTTTTGGCAGCTGCGTTACAGAGCTGCCTGGAGAACGTGGGTGCTGCTGTGTTGGGTTCAACGCGCAGCGGCGAGTGCCTGCCCTGGAAAGCTTACGATGGAAGTATGAAAGGGAAAACGGCAAATGTGACAGGCAGGGGAGGTGCGGTGAGCTCATCGCCAGCGGTAGCCTCTTTTAATAATGGTGCGTTGAGTTACGTTTCTTGCATTCAGTGTTGCACAGACCAGGAACAGAAGAGTTGTTTCAGCAATGATCCGCTGCTGCGCGGAGAGGAAGGGGAGAAGCGGGATGCTGAGGGCTGCAACTGCGGGGTGTTGCGTCTGCTGGTGTGAATCCCAAATCCTTCGGTCTGTAGGACTGTAGCAATGCCTCAGCTTACCAACAGCTGTTAGATCCAGAATTTAGATGTAAATCCTGGTGAGACTGTATGTCCCCTATCCCTTCCTATCCTTACATCCCCTTCCTTGACTCCTTTCTTAGTGCTCCCTTCAGACTAGCTGCAGGAGCAGCATCTCCTCTCTCCATCCGGCAGGTCCTTGGTCTCCTGGCCAGTATGGAAATGCTTTGTGATGTGTGATGAAATGTTTCTGTGGAGAGTTGCAGGGGGGGAAA